>NC_061510.1:321111457-321129527 GCF_022539505.1 Lolium rigidum | reverse complement strand
CCCTCTCGACACAAGGCTTAGGCTAGCAAGGTTATTTGAAACAAACACAAGGATGAACCGGTGCAGAAAAACTCACATAAAAGACATATTGTAAACATTATAAGACTCTACACCGTCTTCCTTGTTGTTCAAACTCTTTACTAGAAATTATCTAGACCTTCGAGAGACCAATTATGCAAACCAAATTTTAGCAAGCTCTATGTATTTCTTCATTAATAGGTGCAAAGTATATGATGCAAGAGCTTAAACATGAGCACAACAATTGCCAAGTATCAAATTATCGAAGATATTTTATCAATTACTACATGTAGCATTTCCCGTTTCCAACCATATAACAATTAACGAACCAGTTTCAACCTTCGCCATGAACATTAAAAGCTAAGAACACATGTATTCATATGAACCAGCGGAGCGTGTCTCTCTCCCACACAAACATGAATTTATTCAGAGAAAGAAAATAACAAAACGAAAATAAAAGCACACAGACGCTCCAAGTAAAGTACATAAGATGTGACCGAATAAAAATATAGTTTCAAGAGAAGAAACCTGATAATTTGTCGATGAAGAAGGGGATGCCTTGGGCATCCCCAAGCTTAGATGCTTGAGTCTTCTTAAAATATGCAGGGGTGAACCACCGGGGCATCCCCAAGCTTAGAGCTTTCACTCTCCTTGATCATATTGTATCATCTCCCTCTCTTGATCCTTGAAAACTTCCTCCACACCAAACTCGAAACAACTCATTAGAGGGTTAGTGCATAATAAAAATTCACATGTTCAGAGGTGACATAATAATTCTTAACACTTCTGGACATTGCATAAAGCTACTGGACATTAATGGATCAAAGAAATTCATCCAACATAGCAAAAGAGGCAATGCGAAATAAAAGGCAGAATCTGTCAAAACAGAACAGTCCGTAAAGACGGATTTTATTGAGGCACCAGACTTGCTCAAATGAAAATGCCCAAATTGAATGAAAGTTTCGTACATATCTGAGGATCACGCACATAAATTGGCATATTTTTCGGAGCTACCTACAGAGAGGCAGGTCGAAATTCGTGACAGCAAGAAATCTGTTTCTGCGCAGTAATCCAAATCTAGTTTCAACCTTACTATCAAAGACTTTACTTGGCTCAACAAATGCAATAAAATAAGATAAGGAGAGGTTGCTACAGTAGTAACAACTTCCAAGACTCAAATATAAAACAAAAGTACTGTAGTAAAATAAAAACATGGGTTATCTCCAAGAAGTGCTTTCTTTATAGCCATTAAGATGGGCTCAGCAGTTTTAATGATGCACTCGCAAGAAATAGTAGTTGAAGCAAAAGAGAGCATCAAGAGGAAAATTCAAAACAAATTTAAGCCTAACATGCTTCCTATGCATAGGAATCTTGTAAATAAACAAATTCATGAAGCATGATGCAACAAGCATAGAAAGATAAAACAAGTGTAACTTCAAAAATTTCAGCATATAGAGAGGTGTTTTAGTAACATGAAAATTTGTACAACCATATTTTCCTCTCTCATAATAACTTTCAGTAGCAACATGAGCAAACTCAACAATATAACTATCACATAAAGCATTCTTATCATGAGTCTCATGCATAAAATTATTACTCTCCACATAGGCATAATCAATTTTATTAGTTGTAGTGGGAGCAAATTCAACAAAGTAGCTATCATTATTATTCTCATCATCAAATATAGGAGGCATATTGTAATCATAATGAAATTTATCCTCCATAACAGAGCGGTACTAAAAGACCAATATCATTATAATCATCATAAATAGGAGGCAAAGTATCATCAAAGTAAATTTTCTCCTCAATGCTTGGGGGACTAAAAATATCATGCTCATCAAAGCCAGCTTCCCCAAGCTTAGAATTTTCCATATCATTAGCAACAATGGTGTTCAAAGCGTTCATACTAATATGTTCCATAGGTTTTTTTAATTTTCGCATCAAACCATCCATGTCTTAAATCAGGAAATAGAATAAGAAGCTCATTGTTGTCCATTATGCCAAACTAGTGTAAACAATAAACAAAAAGATGCAATTGCAGGATCTAAAGGAAATAGCTTTGAGCACACACACAACGGCAACAGAAAAGTACTTTTCCTGGGACCGGAGTATGACAGCCTTTTACCTTTCCTCCCCGGCAACGGCGCCAGAAAATAACTTGATGTCTACGGGTGCTTCTATTCTTGTAGACAGTGTTGGGCCTCCAAGAGCAGAGGTTTGTAGAACAGCAGCAAGTTTCCCTTAAGTGGATCACCCAAGGTTTATCGAACTCAGGGAGGAAGAGGTCAAAGATATCCCTCTCATGGAACCCGCAACCACAAAGCAAGAAGTCTCTTGTGTCCCCAACACACCTAATAGGTGCACTAGTTCGGTGAAGAGATAGTGAAATACAGGTGGTATGAATAAGTATGAGCGAGTAGCAACGGTGCCGGAAAAGTGCTTGTCAGCGTGCGGTTGATGGTAGTAATATTGCGGGAAGTAAAGATGCAGTAAAACGAGTAAACAAGCAGCGATAGCGATATTTAGGAACAAGGCCTACGGATCATACTTTCACTAGTGGACACTCTCAACATTGATCACATAACAGAATAAATAGATAGATGCTAGACTCTACACCCTCTTGTTGGATGATGAACACCACTAACTGTGTAGAATTACACGAACCCTCAATGCCGGAGTTAACAAGCTCCACAATATTCGATGTTCATATTTAAATAACCATAGAGTGCATGACAGATCAACATAACCAAACCAAGTACTAACATAGCATGCACACTATCACCTTCACACTACGAAAGGAGGAATATATCACATCAATACTATCATAGCAATAGTTAACTTCATAATCTACAAGAGATCACAATCATAGCCCACACCAAGTACTACATGATGCACACACTGTCACCATTACACCGTGCAGGAGGAATAAACTACTTTAATAACATCACTAGAGTAGCACATAGATGAATAGTGATACAAAACTCATATGAATCTCAATCATGTAAGGCAGCTCATGAGATTATTGTATCGAAGCACATAGGAGAGAGATTAACCACATAGCTACCGGTACAGCCCCGAGCCTCGATGGAGAACTACTCCTCCTCATGGGAGACAAGCAGCGTTGATGAAGATGGCGAGTGGTGTCGATGAAGAAGCCTTCCGGGGGCACTTCCCCGTCCCGGCGGCGTGCCGGAACGGAGACTCCTGTCCCCCGGATCTTGGCTTCGCGATGGCGGCGGCTCGCGGAAGGTTTTCTCTGGTTTCGTCGAACGTGTCAAGGTTTTTAGGTCAGGGACCTTTATATAGGTGAAGAGGCGGAGTCGGAGGGTCGACGAGGCGGTGACACACTAGGGGGGCGCGGCCAAGGCCTGGGCCGCGCCACCCTGTCGTCTGGGGCCCACAAGGCCCTCCTCTGGCGGCTCTCGGGTGTTCTGGAAGCTTCGTGGAAAAATAGGATGTTGGGCGTTGATTTCGTCCGATTCCGAGAATATTTCCTTACTAGGATTTCGGAACCAAAAACAGCGAGAAAACAGGAACTGGCCCTTCGGCATCTCGTCAATAGGTTAGTTCCGGAAAACGCATAATAATGACATAAAGTATGCATAAAACATGTAGATATCATCAATAATGTGGCATGGAACATAAGAAATTATCGATACGTCGGAGATGTATCATGCCCTCTCTATTTATCAATTGCCCAACAGTAATTTGTTTTTTTTTGGCGTTAACAGTAATTTGTTTACCCAACATGTTATTTATCTTATTGGAGAGACACCACTAGTGAACTTTGGACCCCGGTCCATTCTTTTACATCTGAAATACAACCTACTGCAATCATTGTTCTCTTTTGTTTTCTGCAAGCAAACATTATTTTCCACACCATACGTTTAATCCTTTGTTTTCAGCAAGCCGGTGAGATTGACAACCTCACTGTTAAGTTGGGGCAAAGTAGTTTGATTGTGTTGTGCAGGTTCCACGTTGGCACCAGAATCTCTGGTGTTGCGCCGCACTACACTCCTTCACCTACAACCTTCACGTGATCTTCATCTCCTACTGGTTCGATAACCTTGGTTTCTTACTGAGGGAAAACTCGCTGCTGTACTCATCATACCTTCCTCTTGGGGTTCCCAACGGACGTGTGCTTTACCGTCAAAAGCAGCTACTTTTCTGGCGCCGTTGCCGGGGAACTGCAGAAAAAAAGTTACACCACAGAGATTGCTAACTCCCACGACAACAGCTACTTTTTTGGCGCCGTTGCCGGGAAATCAAGACACGCTGCAAGGGGAGTCTCTCACACCCAATCTCTTTACTTTGTTTATTGTCTTGCTTTATTTTATTTTCTGTCTTGTTTGCTTTCTTTATATCAAAAACACACAAAAATTAGTTACTTGTTTTACTTTATTTAATTCGGGTTTTCTTTATTTATCTTTGCTAAAATGAGTACTCCTGAGAACACTAAGTTGTGTGACTTCACTAGCACAAATAATAATGATTTCATATGCACTCCTATTGCTCCACCTGCTTGTACAGCAGAATTTTATGAAATTAAACCTGCTTTAGTAAATCTTGTTATGAGAGAGCAATTTTCTGGTGTTAGTACTGATGATGCTCGCTGCCCATCTTAATAATTTTGTTGAACTTCGTGAAATGCAAAAGTATAAGGATATAGATGGGGATATTATAAAACTGAAATTGTTTCCTTTCTCCTTGAGAGGAAGGGCTAAAGATTGGTTGCTATCTTTGCCTAAAAATAGTATTAGCTCATGGACTAAATGTAAAGATGCTTTCATTGGAAAATATTATCCTCCTGCTAAAATTATATCTTTGAGAAGTAGCATTATGAACTTTAAGCAATTGGATAATGAACATGTTTCCCAAGCATGGGAGAGAATGAAATCTTTGGTAAAGAATTGCCCCACCCATGGACTAACTACTTGGATTATCATCCAAACCTTTTACGCAGGATTAATTTTTTTTTCAAGGAACCTATTGGATTCAGCTGCTGGAGGTACTTTTATGTCCATCACTTTGGATGCTGCAACAAATCTTCTTGATGATATGATGATCAACTACTCTGAATGGCACACTGAAAGGACTCCTCAAGGTAAGAAGGTAAATTCTGTTGAAGAAACCTCCTCCTTGAGTGATAAGATTGATGTTATTATGTCTATGCTTGTTAATGGTAAATCTCATGTTGATCCTAATAATGTTCCTTTAGCTTCATTGGTTGTTCAAGAAGAAAATATTGATGTGAACTTCATTAAAAATAATAATTTCAACAACAATGCTTATAGGAATAATTTTGGCAACAACTATAGGCCATATCCTTCTAACAGTGGTAATTCTTATGGTAATTCTTACAACAATAGTAGGAGTGTACCCTCTGATCTTGAAGTCATGCTTAAAGAATTTATTAGTACACAAACTGCTTTTAACAAATCTGTTGAGGAAAAGTTTGGTAAAATTGATGATCTTGCTTCTAAGGTTGACAGTCTTGCTCGTGATGTTGATTTTTTAAAACTGAAAGTTATGCCTAATGAAGTTAAAGAAACTAAGTCATTTGTTACAGCAAATGCTATCCAAGTTCGAATTAATGATAATATTAGAATGATGGCTCAATTCCATGCTAGGTGGGAAAGAGAAGAAAAACTTGCTAAAGAGAATAATATAGCTAGAGTTTGGACTATTACCACCACTAGTAATGTTGATGCTTCTTCTCTATTTGTTAATTTCCCAACTGTAATTTGTTTACCCAACATGTTATTTATCTTATTGGAGAGACACCACTAGTGAACTGTGGACCCCGGTCCATTCTTTTACATCTGAAATACAACCTACTGCAATCATTGTTCTCTTTTGTTTTCTACAAGCAAACATTATTTTCCACACCATATGTTTAATCCTTTGTTTTCAGCAAGCCGGTGAGATTGACAACCTCACTGTTAAGTTGGGGCAAAGTAGTTTAATTGTGTTGTGCAGGTTCCACGTTGGCACCGGAATCTCTGGTGTTGCGCCGCACTACACTCCTTCACCAACAACCTTCACGTGATCTTCATCTCCTACTGGTTCAATAACCTTGGTTTCTTACTGAGGGAAAACTCGCTGCTGTACTCATCATACCTTTCTCTTCGGGTTCCCAACGGACGTGTGCTTTACCGTCACAAGCAGTGCCATAATCATCTCTCTAATCTGATCAGCTAGCTAAACGATAGGCAAGTCCTTGATATCTCACACCCAAGCATTAAAGCACCCAGCAAGATTGTTATTTATGTAGTCACACTTGATGGTAGAGTTAAACATGCACCGCATCCATAGAAAACTATGGTAATCCCTAAGATAAGGATATACTTTCTCCGATGTTGCAAACACCTTTTCCATGTGATGTTTATATTCCTCATGCCTATATGCCCTAGCAGCAGTCCACAACCGTCCAAACACATCACCATCACACAATTCTGGTCTCTCTGCCAACTAGGTGACAAACACCATTGGCAAGGTTCACTTTTTATGCCTTGACCTTTACAAAAAGCCCGAAACCTGGTTGGCTCATTTTTTGTAGTGCCATACTCAAACTCTCCATTGATAGCAAACTGTTTATTTGCATTTCTAAATGCAGCCATATCAGGATAAGGTGTCCCTATATCCATCTTCGGGTGTCGTTCATCACATGCAATAAGTGCTTCCTCTTGAGCCATATCATCAACAAGAATAGCCACATCTTTAGTATCATCCAAGTCAGCAGGAGTAGGAGCAACAATCGAACAAGGCTTCATTCCATCCTCATTTGCCTATGTTTTTAGACCCAGCAGCGCGAACGTTGCATTCTTATTCACCGGCTTTTCATCAGGTATCCCTTTTTCATCAAGAGACTCCTATTCATCCTCATCCTTCTCAGGTTCAATCACAAGTTTTGACCAATCAACAATAGTACTAACATTTTCTACTTCATTGGATTGAGCAGAAACATGCACAGAAACTCCGTCGGTCCTAATACATATAGACAGAAAAAAAAGAATTTTTACATGCCTAAACTCAAGCATATGTCAAACTAAACAAGGCAATATGCATTTACCTCTGCAGATCCATCACACGCTTCGTCAAATCCGGCTCCTCCCACTCAAATCCCCATGCCAATCTACCACAATATTTAGGGTTTCTACGATTTAGCCAATCGTGCGAGAGAAGGCAAGCCATAGCCATAGAAAAAGAAAGGGGAACCTTGCCTTACCTGTGTGCAGCAATGGAGGGCAGCGGATCTGTGCGGGGGAACGTGGTGGGGCAGCAGGGTGGCGGACGGCTGGTGGAGCTCCCCTGGCGGCTCGGTCGCGGAAGAACAGAACGAGCGAGCAGAGGGGCGATGGGAACAAATCGCCCGCATCAATGCCTCCCCTGTCCCATGTACGTGCCTTGCAGGAGGGCATATTAGTCAAATAGAGCAATTTCCTTTTATCTTTACTATTAAATTGGAGTTGGTCGTTTGACACTCAACACGTTTGATGATCGTCATTGGAAGCATCCGGATCGTTTAATCTAATCTTACGGTCTCCGCTTTGTCCAATCTAACTTCATTGCAAGTTGCCTCCTTCCATTTGTCAACCCTCACAGAATATGAATCACGATTAAAATCAACTAGGAAACAATCTCATTCCCTTTGTCAATGGGGCAGCATTGAATTAAGAAATTAATTAGGAAGGAACAAGCGCTTTAGGAAACAATCAATCACGTTGGAAAGATACCTTTCCTTGCCAGAAGAAAAGAAATCTCTCAATCTGGTGCTACTCATAGATCTCTCAGCACCACACATATGAATGACGTGTAGGAGTACATGCACCTGCTAGCAGCCGCCATGCTCGAGCACCAGCATGAGGTCTCCCCCTCTCCCAATGTCGCCCGCCACCGCTCATACGTCGCCCTCCGCCATGAGATCCAACGAGGTCTGCCCCAACCCCAAGGTCACCGTCCTTAGCTTTGACAACCGCTTCTAGAAATTTGCTGCCTCGAGATACGACAGGCCGCTGTCGCTAGGGCGCCGTCCTCCCATCCCTTCGTATAACGGGGATTCTTCCTTCAGCGAAGAGCATCATTGAAATGTATGTCTGATGAATGTGTATTATGCATGAACAAATACATGTACGAGGCTTGTCTACTAGAGGGTGAACAGGTTCACAACCAAAGAGAGGAAGAGCCTCGGGTCATAAACACGCTAAAATCAGATGATCACGTGCTGGACTATGAAGGTAGCATGTTCATATTCATTGAATTTTGAAAGTGATTAAGGAGTTGGATTTACCCGTTATGTCACTGAAATACTATGCCAATGAGCATATAGTACATACTAGGAAAAATGCCCATGCGTTGCACCGGGAGAAATAAATATTTATAGTAAACTATCAATAAAACTATCTATAGAAGAGAAGCCGTAGTCGGGAGAGAAAAACGACCTCTTCAAAGATGCCCTTGTGTTGCGTCGGAAAGTAAATATATTAACTTTAGACAAAATTACCGACACTGCTTAAATTTTGCTCCATGTCCAAATCAAAGGGTATCTGCTCGTTGTCCCGGCCGGTGCTCGCCACGCCACCACCAAGATTCTCTACACCGGCTTTCTCATGCTTTTTTAGTAATATTATCCGGTGCTTTTTGTTTCGGTTTTTTTAAAAAATCCCTCCTTTTCGTTATTTTTGTCTAATTCTATCCTCTTTTTATTTTATGTTTTAAAAAAACTCATTCCCTTTTATTCCTTAAAAATAGAAATATTTTGTCAAATAAAAATAAAAGCTTTTGACTGAGATAGGGAGCTCGTCGGCCAAGCGAGAGGCCAAAGGCCCCAGCCGGCCCCTTTCGGCCCAAGTTAGCCCCACTCAAGCAAACAAATCCTAGACCTCCATATACCCCTATCACTTTTGCAAACAGGACCCCGCCACCAATTTTCTAAACGATCAAGTCTCATTCCTCCAGCGCCGCCCTCCCACTTTCGGCTTTCTGTTCAAACACCGATAGTTTGAAGTCCTACACCGAGGAATTGCGTACAAATTTAAAGTGTACATTTTCGGAAACTTCTCGGTGCTCTTGAGCACAAGTGAGCTCGTTTTCTGAAAAATTGAAAATAGTACTTTTTGGTCTAAAAACTTCAGCCAAAAAATACGTAGATATTAATTAAATTAACTATCTCGAAACAACATTAGTGGAGACCTATCTCACAGTTACAGTTATTGAACGAACTCCTGCCCATCAAAAGAAACCCAACTTCACCAACAAAAAACACCCCCACGAACCATAGCTTGTAAATAGAGATTGTAAAACAACAGATTCCTAACTATTACAGTATAAGACCCACCTGCCAACCTTTTTTCGTCCTCTTCATCTTCCTCCTAGCCTGCACGCTCGCCCGCGTCCCCAGCCAGCAGCTGCGTCCGGGCCAGCCGCGCTCTCCCCCGCCTGGTCGCGCCGCCGCCGGCAGCCCCTCCCATGACGTTGTGCTGTCTTTGTCATCCACTTCCGTCATGCGCCCGCCCAGGCCTGCAGGAGCACCAGCGCCGCCCTAACACCCGCGCGTGCTCATCCACTGTCGGCCAGCCGCTCGCCACTTTCCTGCCGTGCACCCCTGCTCCGGCCAAAATAATTTTGCATTTTGCATTTATTGAAAATAATATTTCGTTAGGAAATAATTGGTCGATAATGTGGTAGGAAAAAATGTTTACACGTATTAGTGATGTAACGTGTCGGGAAAAAAAGTGTACACGTATTCAGGATGTGCACAAGAATCGATGGAAAATGACACACACAAAAATCTCGCGTGGTGTTGTGCTGCTAAAATATAAGTCCATGACACCACGTGTGTGCTATAGAGAAAGTGATAAGGACCTTCTTCCTGGGAGGAAAGGGGATCCCCATCGATGCCCCTATTTCACCACGACCTCTCTCTCCTGTGCGGGCACCAGACTCCCCGTGATCTCCATCCTTCCCGTTGACTCAACCACATTGAACACGCTCAGCTCTGCGACTCTCTAGCCTTCCTGATTCTTGGTGCCTCTTTTTTCCATTGAGATTCAATTCTGATTCTTGGTGCCTCTTTTTTCCATTGAGATTCAATTCCTTCCTGATTAGATCTTAGACCAAGAATGGTGCTCCTGATTCTTGTTTTCCAAGGAGGCTTGTTGATTTCTGGAAACCATGCGTATATAAACATGTGAGACTTCATATAATAGAGCGAGGTGGGACTATTTTTGTAAACAAAATATCAATGGTTGGCTACCGTAGCCTTTCTACGGGGAAGCTCGCTCGTGTGTCTTGCAGACCAGGCCGACGCAGCTACGGCCCAGCGGATCTGGGGCAGTTCGAACCGCTCGCAGATTCGTATCTCCTCGTTCTGGAATCCCGAATCCCAAATCCCCACCATACGCGAGCACATCACAGCGGCTGCGGTCTCTGTTTGATTATGTAGGTGAGAAAGAAGCGGAATCTCGAAACGGTACGATGGCAAAACTGTGGTATTATGCGGCTTGGTGGAAGGGTAAAACGGTCCAATAAAAAGTTGGACGAAAATTTTGGCTAGCTTCTTTATTACTCCGTATTAAGTATAGATAAGCTAGAATAGTGACAGTCTATCAAACTGTCTAATCTATTCTCGACCTTACAAAAATCAAGTCATTGCAAAACAGGTCTAATATAGAATACACAATATTTCAGGGAATGAAGTATTTCACTGCGAAGTTCCATGTCCACCTGCCATAATTTGTCTGCTTGTTTTTGTGTTATTTAAACAGGAAGCACATCGGACAGTTTATGCACCATGATGTTGGCAAAAAATTGACATCAGAGACTTCTTAGCATTCTACAAACTTTGACCACCATTTGCATTATTATTTTCTTTTTCAGGATTCTCAATGGAGGGACTCGATGATGCCGTGGTCAATGATGTCTGGGGCCTAAGATGATGGAGAATTGTCAAGGACAAGGACAACTTTTAGATGCAAAACTTCTCTGCCACACATACTTAAAACATTGTGTTTATTTCCTTCCTTATTGTAAGCTTAACTCTGATATTTAATTGGGCTATTATTTGATTTGGCTATTTCCTATGCATGGTTGTCGGTGTACTTTTTCTGAATGAGGTTACATGTGCACCATTTTGTGTTGACAATTATAGCTTTGCATTACCTTTCGGACTATGCCTACTGACATGAAGTTCTATGCTATCATACTGTGGTTAAATTATGTTCATCGTTTGGTTCTAATTCTCAATCTTGAACTAGCTTTGATTTGCTCAGAAGGTGAAATAATGATCTACTTCGAGTTCTAGCGACTATTCATGTTTATCGATGAGTGTTTACAATCTATTCATACAAGGGTATAAGCTTTGTAGTTGTGTTCAGGTATGTAAATTCCATGGGGTCACAAGGTCATTTATATATGGCTATTATGTTCGTGCGGATGCCTAGATCAAGTGTTTACATTGAGTGTAAGTACATATATTTGTCCAGGATTTAGATGTTCAGGTGGTTCAATTTATTGATGTAGTATGCTTTTTACGGACTTTTAGGTGCTACTTTTTGGCCATTTATTTTCTGCTCCAAAAATTCATTTGTAACTTTTCAGGTGATAAGTTTCTAACTACTCTGACACGTTAATTTGTTGCATTTCTGGACTTTCAATATTTTCTTTTGGTTCATCAACATTACTAACATCATTACCTTTTTATATATTCTAACTCTAACATTATTAACTTATTTATATTTACTAACTCTAACATCATTACCTTTTATTACGATAATAAATTTCTAACTACTCAGACACGTCGAGAAAGGGAATACAAAATTAACAGTTGTCATCCAAATCCTAGGATGCACAGTCTACAAGAGCAGAGTTGAAATAAGTATTGTTCACAAAATTATAATACAATCATAAGTAATTGTGTAGATTATGTTAGCATTTGTTTTAATTTTTTAAGTTGCAGCATAGCTACTGTTCCATCAGTTTCCGATCATGATAAATGTTTGGTGACAATCATGTTTGTTTGGTGATGCATTCGTTGTACAAATAGAAAAATGCCAATGTGCATATTGTTTATACATTAAAAAAATTCTAATTGCAAGAAAGTCAAATAATGGGGCATAATTAAAGGTGTTGATTTATTAGTTCCATGTCTCAAGTTTTGGGCATTTAATACATAAGCTTATTTAATTTGTAGAACTAATAAACATGGCATTAATAGCTCCATGTTTACAAATAGCTTTGGGCATTTAATAAATAAGATTTGGGCATTATTTATTAGTTCTACAAATTAGATAAGCTTGTAGCATAATTAGTGCCATGTCTCAAGTATGGCACCAATGTTACCTTTTTTTTGCTTCATTTGACTTTACGAATCATTTATATTCTGCTAGACCTTTGGCCGTGAGGCCCTGTTTATTAGTTCTACAAATTAAATAAGCCTAAAGGTGTTGATTTATCAAATGTTTGGTGCTACAAGCTCTGGGCTTGCAACTGAACTTTTTGATATATTTCCAGGTGAGATTGTAGTCCAAAAGTTAGAAGGATGGCATGACATCCGGAGTCTACAATAGCAGTGGGATTTATGTGACATACAATTTTCTATGTTTTGTGGGAGGTGGCATTTTGGCTCATAGGAGCAAATGCTCCCATTATATAAAATACTTAAAAATTAATTTTAAAAATGTAAAAAAAAATTGATATAAATTTTTTGGTATACATCGTGACATTCTATGTTCGAACACAAGTTTTCGTGGAAAAACAACATTTTGTGTGGTGTGTACAAAAAAGATAAAAAAATATGCTGTATGTAGTCGTGTTACAACATCAAAATTTATCTTTTTTATAGGAGCCACAGAATTTTTTTTCTTTTTTTGAAAATTTGTGTACCAACATAAAATGTTTAGATGTACATGTAAAAATTTAGTTTAGAATTTTTTGACACTTCAAAATGTGGATTCACATAGTGAGAGCAAATGCTCCTATGAGCCAAAGTGCATTTCCCATGTTTTGTGTTCTTTCATACTTGCTCTTAAATCTATTGTTTTCAGGGGATCATTTTTCATAAGTTTGATGCTTTGAGAATCTTCAAGTGCTCCCCTCCAAACGCAACGTCGGCAACGAAGGCATCACTACTAGTAATTTTCTTCAACTTACTCAACGCCAGCGCGGTGAATGCTGGGGTAGAGCTGCTTTTTCATATTACACAGTGAGAATCTGCTGCGTTCCAAAATTTGGGTGCGCTTACAAACTCGTTTGGTATATATAGATTCTAGATTATACAATGTGAATCTGGCAGAAAGTTTTCAACCAAACACACCCTAAGATTATTTATCTTCAGAAAAAACGGCAGTTTCTCATTTTATTAGTCAAGGACTGACGCGCCGAGGTCAAGCCGCTACAACTCCTAATCTACGTTTTCGAGAGGGATGATCCACTCCACAAATATTGATCGAAACTCAACTCCCTTATTTTAAGTTCCCTTCCTCTGTATTTTAGACTGGTAATTATTTTTTTATTAAGAGTACGGTAATGATATACCATATTTTTATAGAAGGCAGAAGTTTAAGTACATAACGACTACAACTTGTTCCAAATAACGAGAGGAATACATACTCCACACCAGCTAGCTCTAAGATGCACCTAGAGCTGGCAATCGTCGTCTACAAGAGTTCTCATATCCTTTCCTAGGAGCACACAACACCGAGGCGGACTCGCGGATGATCAATTGAAGTTTTATGTTTACCTTCCTATTCAGAGTTGTATCTATACCTAATAATAAAGGGAAAAGAGCTTCTTGTTGGTCCGTTTTTTGTTGCCCCTGATTATCAGATAAAATTACACAATCTGCCACCGCTTAGTAAAGAGAAAAAACGGTTCGTTTCGGCCGACCCCTAACTAATGTAACGCGGGCCCGATGCTCTACCTACCCAGTCTTCTTCTCTGGCGCCGGCCAGATCCGCCTTCTGACGGCCCTCCCTCTGTGTTTCTCCCTTTGTTTCTCTCCCAGGCATATCCTTTGACACCTTAGGCCCTCCGGGACGGCGCCGAAGACCGGCCACTGCCCGCCCCCACGCCCATCCCCAAATCCCCATATAGCTCGTGTGCTTGAGTTCGGCGGCATGTGCGACCTCGACCCCCAATCTTTTGCCCGCGAAGCAGTTGTCCAGCCACACCTAAACCCACGCTGTACTGGAGACAAGCCTGCCTGTCGACTTGGCCGTTGCGCCCATGGCCGCGGCGGAGTGATTTCCGGGCTGCTTTTCCTCCGCTTGATTGCCGGTACTAGAGGTGACGAGGCTCATGGAGATGGGCAGGAATTCTTCAGCGTCGCTGACGCTCCCGGTGCTTGTCCTGCTGGAAGACTCGTACAATTTGTGAAGGGCTAGCCTGATGTGTGAAGGGCTAGCCTGATGTGCTAATTTATGCAAGAATGAAGACGACTGCGATACTGCAGATATATCTGCACATGCGCCTGGGGACTGACGACCCTATCGTGAGTTTTACTGTTTCCTCGCTGGACATGTAGGCCAATTGATCTCTCATTTAGATTTAGCTAGCTTGCAAGATGGAGAAAAAAAGCCAAATGAGAGACCGTACTTAGATTTGGGCAAGAAAGAAAACTAGAGAGATACTGGAGTATGTAATTAAGCTATAACTAAGATATTTCGTTGGGTGATGCAGGATTTCAATATCTCAAGAAATATATATACTATCTCCGTCCATATATTCACATTTAGACAAATATTTTTACATAGATGTCTGAACTGGTTTGTTTAGAGCATCTCTAACAGAACTTCTATTCGAGCGAACTGAAAAATCGAAATTCGGTATCCCGAAAATCAATTTTCGAGCGGATTCGGAGGTGGCGCTGAACAGCACCCGTATTCGGAACCGGAAAATAAAAATTCAAATTTGGCGGTGACTAATCATCGCAAACAAGTTCCGAAAAGTAAAATTCGAACTGCATAGTTGCATAGTTGTGATCGCAAAATAGATTACATATAGATTGGCCATCGGCGACCTACGCTAAACTTAGCTAAACTTCGCTCGTCGGCGACCTACTGTACGTGCGGTGGAGGAGGACGATGCCGTCGGTGGCCTACTCGGAGTCGAGCTCGATGGCCTCCTCCTTCACGCGGCGGACGACCGCCTCCTTCTGCGCCGCCTCGTACACGAGCACGTCACGGACGGCTTCCGCCTCCTCGCGGCGGAAGCGTGCGCCTGCCTCGGACTCCGAGATGACGACGTCCTGTTGGATCACCGTCGCCTCCTCCTCGTTGTTGAGGATGTAGTCCGCCGAGTGGAGGATGGTGCGCGCCGGCGCGACCACCACCACCACCTCCTCCTCCTCGCTGTTGTCGGCGACGGGC
Source organism: Lolium rigidum (assembly GCF_022539505.1). Lineage (NCBI taxonomy): Eukaryota > Viridiplantae > Streptophyta > Magnoliopsida > Poales > Poaceae > Lolium > Lolium rigidum. The sequence goes on along the minus strand of NC_061510.1, from coordinate 321,114,144 downwards.
GACGCAAGGGAACGACCCGACGCGCTAGAGGAAAACCCTCTCCGCTATTGGCGTAGAGACCGAGTTTCCACGGCGGCGTTAGGCCCCAATTTGTCGACCGGTGCGCGCTCCGCTTCCGCGCGCCCTCCGAGCGGTTCCATTTCCGCAGCTCGGCCTTAGAGCGGTAGACGAGGGGGGCGACGGTGAGTTGCTACGGCCAATCCGCCCGCCTTCCCTACCGCCGCTGCCGGCGCCAGCCATGCAGCCGCGGTTGAGGTCGCGGAAACGGAGATGCGGCGGCGGCAAGGACGTGATTTCTTGCCGGAAGTGGAAGTGTGCGCGCAGCGGAGGAAGCGGATGCGGCGGCGGGGAGTAGGGTTTTGGAACCATACTCCACTCGCGGCATGTATAAATAGGTGCCGAGCACAAACTTTCAAGGCCCCCGAGAAATTTTTATGGGTCGGGCCTCTCCGAGAAATTTTTACGGGCCAGGCCTCTCCGAGAAATTAAGTCGCTGATCTGCAACGCTTTCGGCCTAGACCCATAAATTCGGCAGAAAAAAATTCAGTTCCAACGGCATTTACGGGCTCTATTAGAGATGCTCTTATGTTAATTCATGGAGTCGAAACATGTCAATGTTAAAAAGGGAATTAATATTTAGCGGTAGAGGCGTCTCCGACGAGATCGTGTACGAGAAGAGATTGCCCGAGATGGAAGCGCTATCACATCCGTCGGATGATCAAAGACGATTACGTTGTTCTAACGCTCCGCTCCCAAATGTCATCCTTACTCAGGTCATCGAGTACTGCAACATGCAAGCTGCCTCGAGGGGAACCAGCTCCGCCGGCACCACCACGTCCTCCGAGCGTGATCTCGAGAGGTTAGACGGTAGTATTATCAAAGTGGAACATGCCACTCTCCCACAAGATGTTGTTTTCTTTTGTTTTCCGTTGCAACGCACGGGCAAATTTACTAGTTGATTACCAATTGAAAGTGTATTGCTTTTCAGTGTTCGTTACATATACTAGGAAGTTTGACGGGGGCAACACTCCACGACCTTGGCTCATAGACTGTTTGTTATAATATTTTAGATGTATTACAATATATGAGTCATGTGAAGTAATTATAAAGTGCTGGTGTGGAAGTACTAATCAAGGAACGTGAAAGGGGTACTCTAGCACCATAGTTCAGATTTTTTTCTAGCGCCCACGGGTATCGCTAGAAAATGTAAAGCGATTTCCTTACAAAGAAAGCATGAGCGAGATATTCGTCCTTAATGTGAATCTCAATGACGGAAAGAAGAAGTAGAAGTGCAAGGGTCAAACTCCTCTATTGAGTAAAGACATAAAGGATAAAAGTGCAAAGTCACTTGTTTGAAACATCTTAAAAACAACATTTGTTATTGAAGTTGTATATTTGTGGTAAAAAGGGAATAAAAAAGAGGTAAGCACTAATCATGAGGCGATGAAAAAAGAAGGTAGTATAAAAAGCGGCGGATGCATGGTAGAGTACTTCTGTTTCCGATGCTGCTACATAAGGAAACGACAGTATATTCAACGGATGAAAGAGGCAACTGGCGATGGAGTAAGTATATATATTTTTAGCTTGTGCTTCCATAGACCCCAACTCTCGAAATAGTGTAAGGCTGGTGCCAACGCGGGAGAGAGCGGGGACGGTACCGCCCGGCGCGGGGCGGGAGAGAGGCGGGAGGCGGGCGAGACGAGAGGGAGGGGCGCCGGCGGGGGCGCCTGGCGCTATCGCCCGCTCCCGCCCGGCTGCCGCCCGCGTTGGCGGCGAGAGCGAGGTGGGAGGGAGGCGGGAGCGGGGCGGCAGCGATGGCGGGGTGGGCGAGAGGCGGGGCGGGAGGTAGAAGACAAAGGGGGTTTTGCAGATAACCCCCTGGACTTAGGAAAAATTCGTAGAATTTGGCATTTTAGGGTGTTTTGAGCCAAATTTTGGCATTTTAGGGTGTTTTGAGCCAAATTTTGAGGGACTTTTTGCACAACAATTTAAATAGAGCTGGCACTATTTTATGATGTAAACGGTAACATTTTAAGTTCAATAAACACTACAGGAATGGCGCGATGCGCCGACGGCCGTGGCGTACGCCGACGGCCAAATGTCGGGGCCGTCGGCGTACGTCCGGTCCAGGGCAGCGGCCCAAAGAGCCCCTCGGCGTAGACATCCCCTCGGCGTAGAGACGGATACGCCGACGGCCACCCTCGGCGTACGCAAGGCCGTCGGCGTAGCACGAGCATCTGCTCCGGTCCCGCTCCGGCCGTGACGGCCCGGTCACGGCGTCGGCCGAGGCGCCGAGGGCCACCCTCGGCATAGGGCATCACCCACCTATGCCGACGGCCACCCTCGGCATACATTTTTTTTTTCTTTTTTTCTTTTTGGTCATTAACTTTATATTATGTTTGTTTTATTTATGTACTAGTATGAATTATGTAAAAATAGTTACTTTTTTAAAGAAAAAAATGGTAGATGGCTTATGTAGATCCCACGAGTGACGCTCTTCGTAGACGGGTCGACGGGATCCGATGAGGCCCAACATCTCGCTATCGATGTACATATGTCCTAAAACAAAGGAAAAAAGTCCATTGCTAACCCTAACTCTAACCCTAACCCTAACCCTAGGGGTAGATTTGCGGGGTCCCCGCCCCTAGGGTTTCCCTAGATACAAACCACCGGAGCGTCAGAATCGC
>NC_061510.1:321081051-321111357 GCF_022539505.1 Lolium rigidum | reverse complement strand
TTTGGGTTGTTACAATCACTCTCCCCATATCAAACGTCCCCCTGCCCCCGGTCACTCAAAGCTTGACTTCGCTCTTACAAATCTCAAGGAAGATAGTCATGATCAAGCTTCAAGCACTACCCAAACGCAGATAAAAGTTCGAACTGATGGAAATAGCTTGCCAATCCACTTACACATATCGACAATCCTCCTCACATGTGACGGATAAAGAGAAGACAAAGTAAACACGTGGAACTCAGAGGTAGACAAAACCCTATCACATGGACGTAGGGCGCACCATCTATATTTGTGCCACACATGACTCAAACTCGAGAACTTCTTTCTGATACCATGTCAAGCTTCAATAACTATCCAATACAACCAAATGTCCGAACTGATGAAAAAGGCTAACAATCCACTTATACATATCAACAAGTCGGTGGTGCGACTTTGTTGTGAAAGAGCCTGGCATTGCGCTCCTTCTACATAGTCCAACTAAGAAGCATGGTTAGGGAGGTCATGGCCTTGCGGCTTGGATATCTGCATGTCATCTTTGTCTAGAAGTTTGAACTGATGGAAAGATCTTGCCAATCCACTTACACATATCGACAATCCTCCTCACATGTGACGAATAAAGAGAAGACAAAGTCAACACGTGGAACTCAGAGGTAGGCAAAGCCCTATCACATGGACGTAGGGATACCATCTATATTTGTGCCACCATGACTCAAACTCGAGAACTTGGCTCTGATCCCATGTCAAGCTTCAAATACTACCCAACACAGCCAAATGTCTGAACTGATGAAATTGGCTAGCAATCCACTTATACATGTCAACAAGTTGCTGGCGCGACTTTGTTATGAAAGACCCTAACATTCCGCTCCTTCTACATCGTCCAACTAAGTGTACTCAGACTAGTCACAATGGGAAGTATCATACACTAGTATCATGTACATGATACTAGTTTATGATACTAACCCCACAATGCATAGTATCATAATATAGTATCATAGTATCATCATATTTAATGTTTTGTAGAATCTCAATGCAAATATGTGTACATGATTTGTTCGCCATTAAGTTTTCTAGTTTTCCTGTGCTATGATACAGTATCATATTATGATACCACTCTCATCTCTCACCTCATTAATTGGTGTGCCACATCAGATTTTTGCCAACATAACATGCATGATACTACTTATGATACTCCCATTGTGGCTAGTCTCGTGGGAACGAAATTTCCCAAGCTCTTGTTGGGGAAATGAGCAAAAGAATGATAAGAAACGCCCCAACTGTGTGTTAGGAATGAAAGTAATCAGAAGCTGGGCCGCTGAGTTACAAGTGGCTGAAGAGGAAGAGTCCGTAGGTTTGGGGATGTGCGTCGACGACGAGCAATTGAACACTATTTCTGCAGGTCACATCGTGGTAATGGCAATCTACACGATTTTCTTCCTGACATTGTCGATCTCACAGTCAATTGTAGAAATTATGATGTGGTTGCTTGTTATTAGTCCTGCCATGAGGCAAGGGTGCGGTGAGGGCTTGAAATCTAGCTCAGAATTTGATCAAGCAGCATTAAGTACGTGTTACGAATCTTTAGATGATGGTCTTCAGTTATTCATATGATATAAACACTACTCCCTCTCAGATCAAAAAAAAAAACACTACTCCCTCCTATCTAGGGTGTCAAGGTGGGATTCCGGTGGGATATCATTTTGTACTATGTAGTTCAAATGTTGATGTCAAAATTTATACTAAAAAAGTCAAATTATACTACAAGTGAAACAAAAGTGGAATCCCACATGACAACCTTACTCTTATCCGAATAAAACGTTGGACGGGATATTTTGCAAAAGACCTCTTAACTTTTCTTTACCCTCAACCCGCACTCCATCCTCTATCCTTTGGCCCACAATCCCATCAACCAGGCTGGCTCACAGCTGGACGACGTGTTGTTCCTTCCGCGAACGTACATGTGACCAGGCGCGAGTGTGACGCGGACAGAGAGCGGCGATTTTAAAGGAGCCGGTAGGTGTAGGTGTTACATCTACCATTCACTCTTTGCTTTGAGATTGGTGAGGCTTTTGACATTTGTCTAATATAAACTAATAATTGAAACACAACTGAAACTTTTTTGAAACTAAAGTGATACATGGAAAATATTGTGAAACAGTCTGACAAAAAGTGAAACTGATGACATCATTGCTGACGTCATAACGGTTTGTTTCACAAAAATATTACTGTTTCAGTTATGTTTCAAATATGTTTTAAATTTGTTTCACAATTTTGTGAAAAAGTTGGTCAACACATGGCTGACGTCACTCCGGTAGGTATCCTGTAAAAACAAGTTTTCGGACGCGGACGCGCATGCGTCTTTTCCTGAATTTACAAGGAGTTAAATATAAAACGTATTTGTATTAGTCTGGCGACACTTTTTTAAGATCGGAGGGAGTATATGATTTTCTACCATGCTAATGCAGTAGCAGAGTTATTATTTCCTGTTTACATTCGCCACCTTTGGCCAGGTCAATATAGAACTTCTTACACTCAGTAACGTACGTCATAAATAAGCAAACTATTGCTGTAGGACAAATGAATTACCAAATCGAATGAATTATCTATTTACCAGACGTACTAGTGTGTCTACCAGAACACACACGAATACGTGAGGCAACTACAAAGGAACACACATGCATGGATGAAATTAACATTCGTCACTACTAGTATTGGGCCCCTTCATTTTTCAAGATAAACGAAAATCATCATGCTACTTACCAACTGATATTAGCTCTGTTGCTCTGACATGTACCATCAAGTTTCGCCTTTATATATACAGCTTCCATTGTTGTCTTTTCTTTACAATTGTACTCTTGGGATGAAATTGTCCAAGTTATTCTTGGGAGAGGTGAGCCGTAAGCATAACATTGATAAGAAATGCCCAAAAGGGTGGTAGGAATGGAAGGAATCAGAAACATAGGCGCCCCGATGTGCTGAATCATGAGTGGAAATTGTAGAAGTTTTGGTAGCTTCGAGTAGGTGAAATAACGAGCAGTATTTCTGCAGGTCGCAATATCATATTTCAAGGCTATAATATTTGCAAGCCTTGCATTGTACATATCCGAAAAATTATAGACAAAGTGACAACCAAGCCCAGGTCCCTCATGTTAAAATAGGTCTAGTGTGTATAATTAGCATGTCATGTATTTGTACGGTATTGTACCTTGTACACTTGTAACCGCTGATCCTTATAGAAGAAAGTCCACTTTTCATCCTTCAACTTCAGGAAAATTTCATGTTTCGTCCTCGTACTTTCTTTTGGTTCAAAGTAGGCCCTAAACTTCCTAAATCGATCACTAATACGGTTTCAAGGATTTAATGCCGATGTGCGCGCCGGGTTAACAAAAACCGCATATTGCCTGATCTAACCGGACCAAAGTGAACCGGATCAGTGTTAGATGGTTGAACCGAATGTGCAAGCGAAAAAGAAGGAAACCTCCCTCAATCGCTCTTGTGATTCTCGTGGAGTCTGATCTCGTCTCTTTCCCACGCCCACGCCGCCCTCTGCAGCGCCGCAAGCCACACGCCGCTGTCGCCCCTTGCAACGCTGAAACACCGTCATCGCTCTAGAGGTGAAACCTGACAGAGCCGCTCCATCCCACCTGTAGAGAAAGAAAAAGAGATCGCTACCGAGGTGTCCGACTGGGTGAACTGAAGGTTCGTCTACATGCGAACTTTTGTACGATCTATATGATTAAGACGAGACGTAGGTTCTTTTCATCTCACCTTGATTTCTTTTGAATTTGTTTGCACTGGAATTAGATATGGTATTTTTATTCCATCTACGTGAAAAAATTCTGTACGTGTATGATTAGAACTGCACCTAGGTTCTCTTAATATGCCCCTTGATTTTCTGTTGAAATAAGATATTGTTTTTCACTGAATGGATCTAGGCGTGGCGGTTTCCTTCGCGAGCGTCGGCGGGTGCGTGTACCCGGACACCCTAGATCGAGTTTAGAGGCGGAGCAGAGGGGGAAGGTAGAGGTTGACGACCATGAGATTTGGGATTTTGAGCACTGGTGCGGTCAGACCGGTTCGACTTGGTTTAGTCTACACGTGATTAATCTCTGGGTTTTTTAGCATGTCGGTCTGGGTATCGACATTAAATCCTTGGAACCGTCTTAGTGATCGATTAGGGAAGTTTAGGGTCTACTTTGAACCAAAAATAAGTTTTAGGACGAAACGTGGACTTTTCGTAAAGTTGAAGGATGAAAAGTGGACTTTCTTCATCATTATATAAAGAAAGAGACGTTGTGAGGTTTTGCCCCACGGAACCTTAAATACTTTAACTTGGTATCAGAGCCTCGAGCTCCTCCTTCCGCCGCCGCCGCTAGAAACCCTAGCGCGCCGCCTCTCCGCCGCCGCTGCCGCGATCTCTCGCCGCCGCTGCCGCGATGACCACGTCCTCGGTCCTCACGCTCGCGACCGCTCCGAGCTCCTCCTCCACCACCGTCTTGGCCCCCGTCGTCGAGCCGCCGATTACCTCCACCACAACCCTCACGATTCCCACCATAGCCGTCCGTCTCACCGGCATCAACTTCATGCTGTGGAAGGCTCTCTCCGTTGCCAACTTCGCCGGAGCCCGCCTCCATGGTTTCCTCGACGGCTCCTTCCGGGCACCCCCAAGACCGTCAAGCAGGGGACGGGTGACGCCGGCACCACGGTGGCCAACCCCGAGTACGCCCAGTGGTGGACCCTGGACCAGAAGGTCCTCAGCCACTTCCTCTCGTCCATGTCCGAGGAAATCACGGGCCAACTCATCGGCTACACCTCCGCTGCTGCGGCATGGGAAGTTGTTCACTCCATGTTCGCCGCCGAGAATCGCGCTGGCGTCAGGCATCTCAAACGCCAGATCATAGTGGTGAAGAAGGGCGACGGCCCTGCCGCCACCTACATGCAGCAGGTGAAGACCCTCGCGGATGCCATGGCAGCAGCTGGCTCCCCGCTGAGCGATGATGGCATCATCGACTACATGCTGACCGGGCTCGGTTCAGCGTTTAATCCGATCGCTGCCTCCATGAACTTCGTGGGCGGTCCGATCTCGCTTGCCACCTTATACGCCAATGTCCTCAGCTTTGAGGCCCTCTAGAAGACGCAAGTGGAGTCCGAGGATTGGTCCTCCTTGCCTAACAGTGCATCACGGCCGGTCTACAACAACAATTCCGGCCACGCGTACGACTCCAACCGTCCTAGTGGCGGTCGTCCTGCCGGTGGCGCTCCGCAAGGCCAGAACGGCCAGGGACAGCCCGGCGACGGCTAGGGCTCGGGCGGCCAAGATCGCCTTCGCAAAGACGGCAACGACTGTAACAAAAACCGCAACGGCAATGGCTATGGCAACCGCCCGCAACTGCTGTAACAATCGCCCGCAATGTCAGATCTGCGACATCTGGGGGCATGACGCGAGGGACTGCCGCAAGCGTTATGACTACGACAATCAGCACGCCGGCAAAGCTGCATCGACCTCCTCCACCTCTCACGAGCCCGCATGGGTCATGGACTCAGGGGCAACCGATCACCTAACGAGTGATCTCGAGCGTCTCCACGTCCACGAGCGCTATGGCGGGAAGGATCAAGTTCAAGTGGCAAATGGTGCAGGTGTCTATTGCCCATATTAGTAACTCGTATTTACTCGGTTCATCTCTCCACTTGAAAAATATCTTTCATGTTCCGCACATTAGCAAGCATCTTCTTTCCGTTTACCGCCTAGTTTGCGACAATCATGTTTTTGTCAAATTTCATCGTCGTTTTTTCCTTGTTAAGGACAAGTCCACGAGGCGGGTTCTTCTTCGCGGTAGAAGTCACGGAGGTCTTAACCCCATACCGTTCAGTCACGTGTCATGGTCGTCATCTCGCCAAGCGTCTTCCAGCGTCAAAACCACCTCCACGCAGTGGCATCATCGGCTTGGTCACCCCACAAATAATGTCGTTCAAACTGTTATACGACAAAACGGTTTAGTGTGTTCTTCCCATAATCATACTTCCGTTTGTGACGTGCTAAGGATCGACAATTGCTTTATAATACTTCACATCATGTTTCTACTATGCCTCTTGATTTAATTTATTCGATGTTTCGGTGCCTGTCATTGCATCCTCGGGCGGGTACAAGTATTATGTTAGCTTTGTCGATGATTACTCTAGTTTTACTTGGAGTTATCTCCTGAAAAATAAGTCTGATATTGAGCATGTCTTTTATGAGTTTCAGTCTCATGTTAAGCGTCTCCTAAACACTAAAATCAAAACCGTTCAGTTGGATTGGGGTGGGGAGTATCATAAGTTGCATCGCTATTTTCAGCGCACGGGCATCTCTCATCGTGTGTCGTGCCCCCACACCTCGCAGCAAAACGGGGTCGCCGAAAACAAGCATTTCCACTTGGTAGAAACAGGCCTTGCGCGCTCTTGGCGCATTCTTCTCTCCCACTCCATTATTGGGGTGAAGCTTTCTTGACTGCCTGCTATCTCATAAACCATATGCCTACCCCTGTTTTGCAACAGGACACACTTCTTCATCGGCTTCTCAAGGTGTACCCCGACTACGCTTTTCTCCGCACCTTTGGCTGCGCATGTTGGCCCAGCTTGCGCAAGTACAACACGCATAATCTCTCTTTCCGCTCTATTATGTATGTCTTCTTAGGGTATAGTCTGATGCACAAGGAATACAAGTGCTTGGATCGCTCCACGGGACGCATTTATATTATGTCGTCTTTGATGAGTCTGTTTTTCCCTACGCCACTCCTGGTGTTCAGGTTGATGTCTCCACTTTCGAAGACGCGCTTTCTTTTCCTTATGATGAACCGGTTACGAGTACCACTATGCGCAATTATGACCTGTCTTATTTGCCCACTGACGTGCCTGCCTCAGGGAGTGTTCCTATTGTGCCATAGGAGCTTCCTGCGATCGACACCGACATCCGCCGCGCTCCCGTAATCGACGTGCATGGCGCACGTCGCGCACCTGAGATCGACGTGCATGGCTCACGCGACCCGAGGCCGCCTCCCTTGCCCGCTCCCGCGATGCCTTCGTCGCCGCCCAGTGCAGCGCGTACCAGCGGGCCGGCCTCCCCGGCTTCCTCTCGTGGGCTGTCCACTGCCACGCCCACTGCCTCGGTCGAGCACGATGGCTCCCTCTCGCCTGCAGGTGCTGCTACGCCTGCCTATGCTCAGCCCACGTCGCCTCCTGACGAGAGCCCTGCCTGTCCGATCGCGACACCATCGGCTGAGCCTGGTCATGCTATGGTAACGCGTGCGCGGGATAACACGCGTCGCGAGAAGTAGTTCATCGATGGCACGATGCGTTATAATCCGGGACGCCGCGCTTTCCTTGCAACGCCAGTGTCATCACCGTGATGCTCTTCGCGAGACTGCTTGGCGTGTAGCTATGGCTGATGAGATTGCTGCTCTTCATCACACCAATACTTGGGTTCTTGTTCCTCACCCTCCCCGCGTCAATATTGTTGGTAGCAAGTGGGTGTTTAAGACCAAGCATCGTCCTAATGGTTCTGTGGACAAGTATAAAGCACGCCATGTTGCTCGTGGTTTCACACAGCTGCACGACATCGACTATGGCGACACCTTCAGTCATGTCGTCAAACCGGCTACAGTTCGCCTAGTTCTGTCGCTCGCTATCTACCGCGGATGGACTCTTCGGCAGGTTGATGTCAGTAATGCTTTCCTTAATGGGTATCTAAGTGTGAATGTCTACATGCAGCAGCCCCCAGGCTTTGAGGATGATCGTTATCCTTCACATGTGTGCAAATTGCAGCGAGCACTCTACGGTCTTAAGCAGTCCCCGCGCGCCTGGTATGCACGGCTCAGTGCACTTCTCGCCGAGCTTGGTTTTCGCTCCTCCAAGGCCGACACCTCCATGTTTATCTTCTCCCACAAAGGTATTCACATATATATATGCTGGTATATGTTGATGATATTGTCATTGTTGGCTTCACTCCAGCAGTCGATGGTCTTGTTCGTCAGTTGCCTGCTCAGTTTCCTATCAAGGATCTTGGTACTCAGGAGTACTTTCTGGGGTTGGAGGCGTACTACAATTCAGGGGGGGTGACACTCACTCAACGGAAGTATGCACTGGATCTTTGGCACCATGTGAGTATGGAGAATTGTAGAGCCACCTCTACACCGTTGGCGATAGGAGATCGCCTATCTTGCGAGTCTGGTATTCCACTTGATGCTGATGACTCTTTCCGGTATCGCAGCGTTGTTGGAGGCCTTCAGTATTTGACTCTCACTCGTCCAGACCTATCCTTTGATGTGAATAAGGTATGCCAGTTTCTCTCACAGCCCACTGATGTTCATTGGGCAGCGGTGAAGTGCATCTTGCGATATGTGAAGGGAACACTGAATAGAGGACTGCATTTTCGTAAATCTGCCACCACTAGCATAAGTATTTTTAATGATGTCGATTGGGCAGGTTGTGTTGACGATCGGCGATCCACAGGAGGTTTCGCAGTATTTATTTGTTGGACCGAACCTCATCTCTTGGACTTCCAAGAAGCAGCCGACTGTCTCGAGATCCAATACCGAGGTAGAATATAAAGTTTTGGCAAATGGAGCAGCCGAAGCCTTTTGGGTAGAGTCACTACTCAGGGAGCTAAGGATCCCCCAGCAGCGCACCCCCATTTTGTGGTGTGATAATTTAGGTGCTACATATCTGACAACCAATCCAGTCTTCCACCCTAGGACCAAGCACATTGAGGTTGATTTCCATTTTGTGCGAGAGCGTGTAGCCGCTAGAATTCTACAGGCCAGGTTTATCTCTTTCGATGATTAGCTGGCTGATATCTTTACTAAACCAGCCACCCGACAAATGCTAGACCGTTTTAAGACCAATCTGAATCTTGTACAGTAGAAGTTCAGATTAACGGGGAATGTTAAAATAGGTCTAGTGTATATAATTAGCATGTCATGTATTTGTACGGTATTGTACCTTGTACACTCGTAACCGCTGATCACTATATAAAGGAAGAGACGTAGTGAGGCTTTGCGCCACGGAACCCTAAATACTTTAACTCCTCAGTTGTACCTTGATTCGTGGCGGACCAAGTATCTACTCATTTTTTTGTAGTTTTTATTCACGTTTTTAAAGCACAACAACCTCTTAGTTTGGTGAACACAGGGCATGATTTCACCCACCATGGTTAAAATCGTCGGTTTTGGTACGTTTTTTTTTTTTTTGAAACGAGGGTTTTGGTACGTTTCGACCAACTTTAATCTTCTTAGGTCTCTACTAGTAAATTTGCCCGTGCGTTGCAACGGAAAACAAAAGAAAACAACATCTTGTGGGAGAGTGGCATGTTCCACTTTGATAATACTACCGTCTAACCTCTCGAGATCACGCTCGGAGGACGTGGTGGTGCCGGCGGAGCTGGTTCCCCTCGAGGCAGCTTGCATGTTGCAGTACTCGATGACCTGAGTAAGGATGACATTTGGGAGCGGAGCGTTAGAACAACGTAATCGTCTTTGATCATCCGACGGATGTGATAGCGCTTCCATCTCGGGCAATCTCTTCTCGTACACGATCTCGTCGGAGACGCCTCTACCGCTAAATATTAATTCCCTTTTTAACATTGACATGTTTCGACTCCATGAATTAACATAAGAGCATCTCTAATAGAGCCCGTAAATGCCGTTGGAACTGAATTTTTTCTGCCGAATTTATGGGTCTAGGCCGAAAGCGTTGCAGATCAGCGACTTAATTTCTCGGAGAGGCCTGGCCCGTAAAAATTTCTCGGAGAGGCCCGACCCATAAAAATTTCTCGGGGGCCTTGAAAGTTTGTGCTCGGCACCTATTTATACATGCCGCAGAGTGGAGTATGGTTCCAAAACCCTACTCCCCGCCGCCGCATCCGCTTCCTCCGCTGCGCGCACACTTCCACTTCCGGCAAGAAATCACGTCCTTGCCGCCGCCGCATCTCCGTTTCCGCGACCTCAACCGCGGCTGCATGGCTGGCGCCGGCAGCGGCGGTAGGGAAGGCGGGCGGATTGGCCGTAGCAACTCACCGTCGCCCCCCCCCCCTGTCTACCGCTCTAAGGCCGAGCTGCGGAAATGGAACCGCTCAGAGGGCGCGCGGAAGCGGAGCGCGCACCGGTCGACAAATTGGGGCCTAACGCCGCCGTGGAAACTCGGTCTCTACGCCAATAGCGGAGAGGGGTTTTCCTCTAGCGCGTCGGGTCGTTCCCTTGCGTCGCCCGTCGCCGACAACAGCGAGGAGGAGGAGGTGGTGGTGGTGGTCGCGCCGGCGCGCACCATCCTCCACTCGGCGGACTACATCCTCAACAACGAGGAGGAGGCGACGGTGATCCAACAGGACGTCGTCATCTCGGAGTCCGAGGCAGGCGCACGCTTCCGCCGCGAGGAGGCGGAAGCCGTCCGTGACGTGCTCGTGTACGAGGCGGCGCGAAGGAGGCGGTCGTCCGCCGCGTGAAGGAGGAGGCCATCGAGCTCGACTCCGAGTAGGCCACCGACGGCATCGTCCTCCTCCACCGCACGTACAGTAGGTCGCCGACGAGCGAAGTTTAGCTAAGTTTAGCGTAGGTCGCCGATGGCCAATCTATATGTAATCTATTTTGCGATCACAACTATGCAACTATGCAGTTCGAATTTTACTTTTCGGAACTTGTTTGCGATGATTAGTCACCGCCAAATTTGAATTTTTATTTTCCGGTTCCGAATACGGGTGCTGTTCAGCGCCACCTCCGAATCCGCTCGAAAATTGATTTTCGGGATACTGAATTTCGATTTTTCAGTTCGCTCGAATAGAAGTTCTGTTAGAGATGCTCTAAACAAACCAGTTCAGACATCTATGTAAAAATATTTGTCTAAATGTGAATATATGGACGGAGATAGTATATATATTTCTTGAGATATTGAAATCCTGCATCACCCAACGAAATATCTTAGTTATAGCTTAATTACATACTCCAGTATCTCTCTAGTTTTCTTTCTTGCCCAAATCTAAGTACGGTCTCTCATTTGGCTTTTTTTCTCCATCTTGCAAGCTAGCTAAATCTAAATGAGAGATCAATTGGCCTACATGTCCAGCGAGGAAACAGTAAAACTCACGATAGGGTCGTCAGTCCCCAGGCGCATGTGCAGATATATCTGCAGTATCGCAGTCGTCTTCATTCTTGCATAAATTAGCACATCAGGCTAGCCCTTCACACATCAGGCTAGCCCTTCACAAATTGTACGAGTCTTCCAGCAGGACAAGCACCGGGAGCGTCAGCGACGCTGAAGAATTCCTGCCCATCTCCATGAGCCTCGTCACCTCTAGTACCGGCAATCAAGCGGAGGAAAAGCAGCCCGGAAATCACTCCGCCGCGGCCATGGGCGCAACGGCCAAGTCGACAGGCAGGCTTGTCTCCAGTACAGCGTGGGTTTAGGTGTGGCTGGACAACTGCTTCGCGGGCAAAAGATTGGGGGTCGAGGTCGCACATGCCGCCGAACTCAAGCACACGAGCTATATGGGGATTTGGGGATGGGCGTGGGGGCGGGCAGTGGCCGGTCTTCGGCGCCGTCCCGGAGGGCCTAAGGTGTCAAAGGATATGCCTGGGAGAGAAACAAAGGGAGAAACACAGAGGGAGGGCCGTCAGAAGGCGGATCTGGCCGGCGCCAGAGAAGAAGACTGGGTAGGTAGAGCATCGGGCCCGCGTTACATTAGTTAGGGGTCGGCCGAAACGAACCGTTTTTTCTCTTTACTAAGCGGTGGCAGATTGTGTAATTTTATCTGATAATCAGGGGCAACAAAAAACGGACCAACAAGAAGCTCTTTTCCCTTTATTATTAGGTATAGATATACTGATCTAGGTAATTAAATGTCAGTTTACGAAAAGTACACTTGCACTTTGTAAAAAGAAAGTACATCTGGATAATAAATTGTAAGTTGTACATATATGTACACTATAGTAAATGAAAACTGGGTGATTGAGATCTTAAAAAGTAAAATCTCTATCGATTAAGACATTAAATTTAGTTCTTAGGTGCAGTCATGTTGTTCGTATCTATGGAGGTGTTTTAGAATAAAAAAAGTAAGGATATGTTTGACTGGTGCCCAAATGTACACAACCAAAATTTTGGCAGCTTATTTGCCTATGAAAAGTTTTCCACCTACCCTATATTCCCTTCACAACTATTTAGCCAACATGGGACTAAGGAATTATTGACCAATATTTTGGTTAGGCAATAGTTGGCAAAAATTGATAGGGTACAAAATGGCATGAACCAAACCCACCGAGCTTCACAAATTTGTCAGAGGTGTCAGGATCGTGTACGGTACTGTATGTCCATGTGTACACCATTGTTGAGTACTTGCAGAAAGGAAAATCTACTCTTTTTTCTGGTTCTAGAAGTTCCAATTGTTGTCTATTTGCATTCGCCAACTTTGGCTAGGTCAATACAACTTCCTACCTTAGAGCATCTCCACCCGTCTCCCCGACGAGGCCCCCGGGCGACGTTTTTTCCATCCGGACGGCGAAATTTGGCTCAGTCGCGCCCCCCGGTTCCTCGATTTCGTCCGGATTTGGCCCTTCATCCATCCGGCGAGCCCACGCCATCCCCGGTCCCCCGAGGCGCGCTCGGGGACTCCGGACGAAAGAATTTGGCGCGAAACGTCGTGTGGACCCTCGTAGTCGGCGGCTGGACCGCCAAATTCTGTCGATTTCCCTCCAATTTGCTTGCATATCCCCATTCTCTCCCGCCGAGTTTGTGTAGGCATCTCCATTCTCATCCTCCTCTTTCTCGTCTCCCGCCGAGTTTGTGCAGGCATCTCCATTCTCATCCTCCTCTTTCTCGTCCACCACCATGCCGCCGAAGTCGAGGAAGCCGCGGGCGAAGAAGGAGCGGCCGACGGGTGTGTCCAACACACAGTGGGCGACGGACGAGCTCCGGCGCCAGATCGAAACAAGCGGCAGGGCGGAGAGGGAGAAAAAACTCTCCACGAAGAGGGCGGCGGCGGCGGCGGAGGACGAACAAGCGAGGAAGATCTCCATGGCCATGAGCATGGGCCATGCTCGCGGCGGCGGCGCCGCCATGTTCCCCGGCCAATGGCCGATGCAAGGTACAAGCAGTTCCCCGTCGACTTTCTCCCCTTCGAGCTTCTCGCCGTCGTCGCCTTCCATCTTCCAAGAGGCCGCCTACGGCCAAACGCCCAGGTTCACGCCGTCGCCGCCCGAGCTCGCCGTCGATAACCAGTACGAGGGCATCTCGCCGGCCCTGCGATGAGGGCCACTCCCGTTTGGCGCGACGGCGGCGCCGAACGACGAGGTGATGAACGAGATGATCGACTCCGGCTCCGCGGCCGCCGCTGCGAGCCCGGGGTTCTTCACGCAAGAGGAGGCGAGAGCGACGGCAGCTGTCGCGACGCGCAACGGGTGGGTGGAGGATGTGGCCGACGGAAACCAAGCCATCGACGAAGAAGAAGAAGAAGAACCAACTCAAGCCGAGGTCGCCGACGACACCCAGCCGAAGGGAAAGAAGAAGAGGAAGAAGGACTCGCCGCCTGCCGAACCGTGGATCAAACGGACGGTGAAGGAAGAGGAGTGCCTCGCTGAAGCTTGGATGACCGTGTCCATGAACGGCATAACCGGGGCGAATCAGTCGTACGACACGTATTGGCTTCGAGTGAAGGCGGCGTTCGACGAGCGCAAGGTTGTCGATCCCTACTTCAACAGGACGGTCATGAACCGGGGAGACAAGGCCATGGCCACCCATTGGGGGATCATTCAGACGGCGTGCAGCAAATGGCACGGCATACAGGAGGAGATCAAAGAACGGCCGGTGAGCGACCACGACTTCGAAGCCAAGGTATGCCGTGCCCATGCGCCGTGGTTCCTCCGTCGACCCTCCATGTACTGATCGCCGTGAGCTGACCCTTCTCGCCGTCCTCTTTTTCCCCAGGTGCGCCGGGCTTTCGACTTGTACCACGACGACACCAGCTTGCAGTTCAAGTTCCTCAACGTATTCTCCCGCATCGAGGAGTGCGAGAAGTGGACGGAAACCTGCAAGAGCCTCTCCAAGAGCAAAAACGAACAGTACAACCCCGACGCTCCGGCGCCAGGCTCGTCGGAAGGCCGCCCAGAACTCGGCCAGAAGAAGCTCAAAGATCTCAAAAAGACGGGCAATCCCGCCGAGCGGCTGCAGACGTCGTTCGATAAGTGCTGGGCCGACGCAAGGACGCACGCCGTCGGGAGGGACGACAAGTTCGACGGCAGGTGGAGGGAGATGCTCGCCAACCAAGGCGCCCGGATCGCCCTGCTGAAGATGACGGCGACGGCGAAGAAGAGGAACACAGACTTGGCGTTCCTAATGGGCGGCAACACGGAACTGATGGACGAGGAGACGAGGATTTGGTACGAGGGACATCGCACCGACATCCTCCGACCCACTCCGGCCAGTTCTTCGTCGTCTCCGGCGCCTACCTCGTCTTCCTCACCGTCCACGGCGTCGACTGCCGCCGCTTCGACGTCGACTGCCGCCGCCGCGACATCGGCCGCCGCTTCGACCACGGCGTGTGAGGAAGCTGGGCCGTCAGACAACGTCGTGCCAGACGGGACTGCCGACGCCTGTGTTTTAGTGTAATTTCCCTCCGATCGCTGATCTGTGGCTGATCCTTTTGCCGATCGAATTTGTAGCGGGACGTCGACTTTGTCCGCCGAACTCCGGGTGGACGATTGGAAATATGGGTCTCCCCACGAATTAATTTCGTCCAATCCGACGGTTGTTTCGTCCGAATTTCGGCGTGGGGAAGCCAAACGAGTGGAGATGCTCTTAGGCACAGGAAAGCTCAGAAGTACTCTCAGGATCTTTTGCAGGTATGCTGGAGTGCAAAGCAGCTACTACTCCCACGTCCGCTAACAAATTGTGTGCTGGAGACATTCTCTCTCCTCTAACGACGCCACTAAGAGCATCTCCACCCGTAGCCCCAAATAGGCGCCAGCACCTCTGTTTGGAGGACGCCGGCACATCATTTTCTATTTGGGGACGCTGTTCCCACATCGACGGCCCCGATAAATTTTCAAATTTAAATACTAATTTGCAACTCGATATTCATACGTAGTTCAAACAAAATTTGTACAAATTTAACGTGATTTCAAACTAAAAAACTAAAAATAAACATCTAGCGGCGCCGGGAGTCGAAGGCGCTGAAGTCCAGTTCGTCGCCGCTGGACGACCCGAAGGACCAACTGTCGGCGTCGTCAGACTCCTCGTCGTTGGCCTTCTCCTCCTTTGGCGCCGGCAGCTCCGATGGTCCGGCGAGGTCGACGTAGTTGGCGCCGTGGTGCCTGGCGGATCACACCGCCGCCTGCCGCGGGTCGATCGCGATATGACGATAGTCTTCGTCGACGGAGCGGCCGAGGATGAAATTGAGGGCAGGGAACTCCACCTCGTCGCCGTTGCCACGGAGGGCCGCCTGCGCCTCGGCCTCATTCTCCCACCATTTCTTCTTCGCCGGCGGAAGTGGTGGTGAGGCATCCTCCTCCTTGACGCGGGAGCGGCGGCCCGACCCCATCATCCGACGAACCGGAGCAGAGGAGGCGCGCCTCGCGTCGTCGCGGATGACGATGCCTCCGGAAGGAGGAGCGGGCGCGGCCGAGCACGTGCGCCGACGGCGGACGATCCGGTGCGTGAGGTTTCGGACGCCGCAATCCGTTCCGGCGCCCTCTTCGTGGTAGGCAGCGGCGCCATGGTCGCCGCCTTCGAGAAGTAGACCGGCTCCCGGTGCCCGCGGACATGTGGACGCAGGCCGTACTCGCGGAACGTGTCGTCGAGGGAGCGGCCGTACCACCAGGCACGGCGGGCGACGTTGTTGAAGGCCGCCCGAGGGATTGTCCGTCCGCGCGAGCTCGACGACGCACCCGCGTTCGAAACGCTCTTCCCAGGATGGGCTGTCAAGGGCATTCTCTGGGAGGCTCCTCTCCTCCGGCGTCATCTTGGCCCGCCGTTGCCTAGCGAGGGCCCGCGTCTGTGGTCCTCGCGGCGGCGTGATACGTCTCCGACGTATCGATAATTTCTTATGTTCCATGCCACATTATTGATGATATCTACATGTTTTATGCATACTTTATGTCATATTTATGCATTTTCCGGTACTAACCTATTAACGAGATGCCGAAGAGCCGATTCTTTGTTTTCTCGCTGTTTTTGGTTTCAGAAATCCTAGTAAGAAAATATTCTCGGAATTGGACGAAATCAACGCCCAGGGGCCTATTTTGCCACGAAGCTTCCAGAAGACCGAAGAGAAGACGAAGTGGGGCCACGGGGCGCCGCCACACTAGGGCGGCGCGACCCAAGGGGGGCTCGCGCGGCCCTGCTGTGTGGGGCCCCCGTGACTCTCCCGACTCCGCCCTTCCGCCTACATATAGTCTTCGTCGCGAAACCCCCAGTACCGAGAGCCACGATACGGAAAACCTTCCAGAGACGCCGCCGCCGCCAATCCCATCTCGGGGGATTCGGGAGATCGCCTCCGGCGCCCTGCCGGAGAGGGGAATCATCGCCCGGAGGACTCTTCACCGCCATGGTCGCTCTCGGAGTGATGAGTGAGTAGTTCACCCCTGGACTATGGGTCCATAGCAGTAGCTAGATGGTTGTCTTCTCCTTATGTGCTTCATTGTCGGATCTTGTGAGCTGCCTAACATGATCAAGATCATCTATCCGTAATGCTATATGTTGTGTTTGTCGGGATCCGATGGATAGAGAATACTATGTTATGTTGATTATCAATCTATTACCTATGTGTTGTTTATGATCTTGCATGCTCTCCGTTATTAGTAGAGGCTATGGCCAAGTTTTTACTCTTAACTCCAAGAGGGAGTATTTATGCTCGATAGTGGGTTCATGCCTCCATTAAATCTGGGACAGTGACAGAAAGTTCTAAGGTTGTGGATGTGCTGTTGCCACTAGGGATAAAACATTGATGCTATGTCCGAGGATGTAGTTATTGATTACATTATGCACCATACTTAATGCAATTGTCTCGTTGTTTGCAACTTAATACTGGAAGGGGTTCGGATGATAACCTCGAAGGTGGACTTTTTAGGCATAGATGCATGCTGGATAGCGGTCTATGTACTTTGTCGTAATGCCCAATTAAATCTCACTATACTCATCATATCATGTATGTGCATGGTCATGCCCTCTCTATTTGTCAATTGCCCGACTGTAATTTGTTCACCCAACATGCTATTTATCTTATGGGAGAGACACCTCTAGTGAACCGTGGACCCCGGTCCATTCTTTTACATTAAATACAATCTACTGCAATACTTGTTCTACTCGTTTTCTCGCAAACAATCATCATCCACACTATACATCTAATCCTTTGTTACAGCAAGCCGGTGAGATTGACAACCTCACTTGTTTCGTTGCGGCAAAGTACTTTGGTTGTGTTGTGCAGGTTCCACGTTGGCGCCGGAATCCCTGGTGTTGCGCCGCACTACACTCCGCCGCCATCAACCTTCAACGTGCTTCTTGGCTCCTACTGGTTCGATAACCTTGGTTTCTTACTGAGGAAAACTTGCTGCTGTGCGCATCATACCTTCCTCTTGGGGTTCCCAACGGACGTGTTAACTACGCGCAATCAAGCTCTTTTTCTAGCGCCGTTGCCGGGGAGATCAAGACACGCTGCAAGGGGAGTCTCCACAATCCAATCTCTTTACTTTGTTTTTGTCTTGCTTTATTTTATTTACTACTTTGTTTGCTGCACTTAAACAAAACACACAAAAAATTAGTTGGTAGCTTTACTTTATTTACTATCTTGTTCTCTATATCTAAAAACACAAAAAAATTAGTTACTTGCATTTACTTTATCTAGTTTGCTTTATTTACTACTGCTAAAATGTGTACTCCTGAAAATACTAAGTTGTGTGACTTCACAACCACAAATAATAATGATTTCTTATGCACACCTATTGCTCCACCTGCTACTACAAGCAGAATTCTTTGAAATTAAACCCGCTTTACTCGAATCTTGTTATGAGAGAGCAATTTTCCGGTGTTAGTTCCGATGATGCTGCTGCCCATCTCAATAATTTTGTTGAACTATGTGAAATGCAAAAATATAAGGATGTAGATGGTGACATTATAAAATTAAAATTGTTTCCTTTCTCATTAAGAGGAAGAGCTAAAGATTGGTTGCTATCTCTGCCTAGAAATAGTATTGATTCTTAGACTAAATGTAAGGATGCTTTTATTGGTAGATATTATCCTCCCGCTAAAATTATATCTTTGAGAAGTAGCATAATGAATTTCAAGCAATTAGATAATGAACATGTTGCTCAAGCATGAGAGATAATGAAATCTTTGGTAAAGAATTGCCCAACCCATGGACTGACTACTTGGATGATCATCCAAACCTTTTATGCAGGATTGAATTTTTCTTCGCGGAACCTATTGGATTCAGCTGCTGGAGGTACCTTTATGTTCATCACTCTTGGTGAAGCAACAAAGCTTCTTGATAATATGATGATTAATTACTCTGAATGGCACACGGAAAGAGCTCCACAAGGTAAGAAGGTAAATTCTGTCGAAGAAACCTCCTTGAATGATAAGATTGATGCTAATATGTCTATGCTTGTGAATGATAGGACTAATGTTGATCCTAATAATGTTCCGTTAGCTTCATTGGTTGCCCAAGAAGAACATGTTGATGTGAACTTCATTAAAAATAATAATTTCAACAACAATGCTTATCGGAACAATTCTAGTAATAACTATAAGCCATATCCTTATAATAATGGTAACGGTTATGGTAATTCTTATGGGAATTCTTACAACAATAATAGGAACACACCCCTGGACTTGAAGCTATGCTTAAAGAATTTATTAGTACACAAACTCGCTTTTAACAAATCTGTTGAAGAAAAGCTTGGGAAAATTGATATACTTGCTTCTAAAGTCGATAGTCTTGTTGCTGATGTTGATCTTTTAAAATTGAAAGTTATGCCTAATAAGGATATTGAAAATAAAATTGTTACTACAGCAAATGCCATCCAAGTTAGAATTAATGAGAATATTAGATTGATGGCTGAATTGCATGCTAGGTGGGAAAGAGAAGAAAATGAAAAACTTGCTAAAGAGAATAATGTAGCTAAAGTTTGGACTATTGCCACCACTAGTAATGTTAATGATTCATATGTTGCTGCACCTCCTACTATCAATGGTAAAATAATTGGTGTTGGCAATGTTACTACTCCTAGTGCGAAGCGTGCAAAATTACCTGAAACTGCTAAAACTGCTGAAATTGATAAAACTGCTGAAATTTTTTAAAATGTTGGGGATAATGATCCCATTGCTGTAGATCATAATGGTTTAGACTTTGATGATTGCCACATCTCTGAAGTTATAAAGTTCTTACAAAATCTTGCTAAAAGTCCCAATGCTAGTGCTATAAATTTGGCCTTTACAAAACATATTACAAATGCTCTCATAAAAACTAGAGAAGAGAAACTAGAACGTGAGGCTTCTATTCCTAGGAAGCTAGAGGATGGTTGGGAGCCCATCATTAAGATGAAGGTCAATGACTTTGATTGTAATGCTTTATGTGATCTTGGTGCAAGTATTTCTGTCATGCCTAAGAAAATTTATGATATGCTTGACTTGCCACCATTGAAAAACTGTTATTTGGATGTTAATCTTGTTGATAATGCTATAAAGAAACCTTTGGGGAGAGTTGATAATGTTCTCATTACCGTTAACAATAACCTTGTCCCCGTTGATTTTGTTGTCTTGGATATTGAATGCAATGCATCTTGTCCCATTATATTGGGAAGACCTTTTCTTCGAACTGTTGGAGCTATCATTGATATGAAGGAAGGTAATATTAAATATCAATTTCCTCTCAAGAAAGGTATGGAACACTTCCCTAGAAAGAGAATGAAGTTACCTTTTGATTCTATTATTAGAACAAATTATGATGTCGATGCTTCGTCTCTTGATGTTACTTGATATACACTTCCTGCGCCTAGCTGAAAGGCGTTAAAGAAAAGAGCTTATGGGAGACAACCCATGTTTTTACTACAGTACCTTTATTTTATATTTGAGTCTTGGAAGTTGTTACTACTGTAGCAACCTCTCCTTATCTTAGTTTTGTGCATTGTTGTGCAAAGTAAAGTCTTTGATAGTAAGGTTCATACTAGATTTGGATTACTGCGCAGAACATGATTTCTTTGTCTGTTACGAATTTCGACCTGCCTCTCTGTAGGTAGCTCAGAAAAATATGCCAATTTACGTGCGTGATCCTCAGATATGTACGCAACTTTCATTCAATTTGGGCACTTTCATTTGAGCAAGTCTGGTGCCACTTTAAAATTCGTCTTTACGAACTGTTCTGTTTTGACAGATTCTGCCTTTTATTTCGCATTGCCTCTTTTGCTATGTTGGATGAATTTTTTTGTTCCATTAATGTCCAGTAGCTTTATGAAATGTCCAGAAGTGTTAAGAATGATTATGTCACCTCTGAACATGTAAATTTTTATTGTGCACTAACCCTCTAATGAGTTGTTTCGAGTTTGGTGTGCAGGAAGTTTTCAAGGATCAAGAGAGGGAGATGATACAATATGATCAAGGAGGGTGAAAGCTCTAAGCTTGGGGATGCCCCGGTGGTTCACCCCTGCATATTTTAAGAAGACTCAAGCGTCTAAGCTTGGGGATGCCCAAGGCATCCCCTTCTTCATCGACAACATTATCAGGTTCCTCCCCCGAAACTATATTTTTATTCCATCACATCTTATGTGCTTTGCTTGGAGCGTCGGTTTGTTTTTGTTTTTGTTTTTGTTTGAATAAAATGGATCCTAGCATTCATTGTGTGGGAGAGAGACACGCTCCGTTGTTGCATATGGACAAATATGTCCTTAGGCTTTACTCATAGTATTCATGGCGAAGGTTGAATCTTCTTCGTTAAATTGTTATATGGTTGGAATCGGGAAATGCTACATGTAGTAATTCTAAAATGTCTTGAATAATTTGATACTTGGCAATTGTTGTGTTCATGTTTAAGCTCTTGCATCATATACTTTGCACCTATTAATGAAGAAATACATAGAGCTTGCTAAAATTTGGTTTGCATATTTGGTCTCTCTAAAGTCTAGATAATTTCTAGTATTGAGTTTTGAACAACAAGGAAGACGGTGTAGAGTCTTATAATGTTTACAATATGTCTTTTATGTGAGTTTTGCTGCACCGGTTCATCCTTGTGTTTGTTTCAAATAACCTTGCTAGCCTAAACCTTGTATCGAGAGGGAATACTTCTCATGCATCCAAAATCCTTGAGCCAACCACTATGCCATTTGTGTCCACCATACCTACCTACTACATGGTATTTCTCCGCCATTCCAAAGTAAATTGCTTGAGTGCTACCTTTAAAATTTCCATTTTTTACCTTTGCAATATATAGCTCATGGAACAAATAGCTTAAAAACTATTGTGGTATTGAATATGTACTTATGCACTTTATCTCTTATTAAGTTGTTTGTTGTGCGATAACCATGTTCCTGGGGACGCCATCAACTACTCTTTGTTGAATATCATTTGAGTTGCTATGCATGTCCGTCTTGTCTGAAGTAAGGGAGATTTACCACTCGTTTAATGGTTAGAGCATGCATAATGTTAGAGAAGAACATTGGGCCGCTAACTAAAGCCATGAATCATGGTGGAAGTTTCAGTTTTGGAAAAATATCCTCAATCTCATATGATAACATTTAATTGTTGCTACATGCTTATGCATTAAAGAGGAGTCCATTATCTGTTGTCTATGTTGTCCCGGTATGGATGTCTAAGTTGAGAATAATCAAAAGCGAGAAATCCAAATGCGAGCTTTCTCCTTAGACCTGTGTACAGCGGCATAGAGGTACCCCTTTGTGACACTGGGTTAAAACATGTGTATTGCGATGATAATCCCGGTAATCCGAGCTAGTTAGGACAAGGTGCGGGCACTATTAGTATACTATGCATGAGGCTTGCAACTTGTAAGATATAATTTACATGATACATATGCTTTATTACTACCGTTGACAAAATTGTTTCTTGTCTTCAAAACCAAAGCTCTAGCACAAATATAGCAATCAATGCTTCCCTCTGCGAAGGGCCTTTCTTTTACTCTTATGTTGAGTCGGTTCACCTATCTCTTTCCACCTCAAGAAGCAAACACTTGTGTGAACTGTGCATTGATTCCTACATACTTGCATATTGCACTTGTTATATTACTTTACATTGACAATATCCATGAGATATACACGTTATAAGTTGAAAGCAACCGCTAAAACTCAATCTTCCTTTGTGTTGCTTCAATACCTTTACTTTGATTTATTGCTTTATGAGTTAACTCTTATGCAAGACTTATTGATGCTTGTCTTGAAGTACTATTCATGAAAAGTCTTTGATTTATGATTCATTTGTTTACTCATGTCATTACCATTGTTTTGATCGCTGCATTCATTACATATGCTTACAATAGTATGATCAAGGTTATGATGGCATGTCACTCCGTAAATTATCTTTGTTATCGCTTACCTGCTCGGGACGAGCAGGAACTAAGCTTGGGGATGCTGATACGCCTCCGACGTATCGATAATTTCTTATGTTCCATGCCACATTATTGATGATATCTACATGTTTTATGCATACTTTATGTCATATTTATGCATTTTCCGGCACTAACCTATTAACGAGATGCCGAAGAGCCAGCTTGCTCGTTTTCTCGCTGTTTTGGTTTCGTAAATCCTAGTAAGGAAATATTCTCGGAATTGGACGAAATCAACGCCTGTGGGCCTATTTTGCCACGAAGCTTCCAGAAGACCGAAGAGAAGACGAAGTGGGGCCACGGGGCGCCGCCACACTAGGGCGGCGCGGCCCAAGAGGGGCCCGCGTGGCCCTGCTGTGTGGGGCCCCCGTGACTCTCCCGACTCCGCCCTTCCGCCTACATATAGTCTTCGTCGCGAAACCCCCAGTACCGAGAGCCACGATACGGAAAACCTTCCAGAGACGCCGCCGCCAATCCCAACTCGGGGGATTTAGGAGATCGCCTCCGGCACCCTGACGGAGAGGGGAATCATCTCCCGGAGGACTCTTCACCGCTATGGTCGCCTCCGGAGTGATGAGTGAGTAGTTCACCCCTGGACTATGGGTCCATAGCAGTAGCTAGATGGTTGTCTTCTCCTTATGTGCTTCATTGTCGGATCTTGTGAGCTGCCTAACATGATCAAGATCATCTATCCGTAATGCTATATGTTGTGTTTGTCGGGATCCGATGGATAGAGAATACTATGTTATGTTGATTATCAATCTATTACCTATGTGTTGTTTATGATCTTGCATGCTCTCCGTTATTAATAGAGGCTCGGCCAAGTTTTTACTCTTAACTCCAAGAGGGAGTATTTATGCTCGATAGTGGGTTCATGCCTCCATTAAATCGGGACAGATGATGGAAAGTTCTAAGGTTGTGGATGTGCTGTTGCCACTAGGGATAAAACATTGATGCTATGTACGAGGATGTAGTTATTGATTACATTACGCACCATACTTAATGCAATTGTCTCGTTGTTTGCAACTTAATACCGGAAGGGGTTCGGATGATAACCTCGAAGGTGGACTTTTTAGGCATAGATGCATGCTGGATAGCGGTCTATGTACTTTGTCGTAATGCCCAATTAAATCTCACTATACTCATCATATCATGTATGTGCATGGTCATGCCCTCTCTATTTGTCAATTGCCCGACCGTAATTTGTTCACCCAACATGCTATTTATCTTATGGGAGAGACACCTCTAGTGAACTGTGGACCCCGGTCCATTCTTTTACATTAAATACAATCTCATCGCAATACTTGTTCTATCGTTTTCTCGCAAACAATCATCATCCACACTATACATCTAATCCTTTGTTACGGCAAGCCGGTGAGATTGACAACCTCACTGTTTCGTTGGGGCAAAGTACTTTGGTTGTGTTGTGCAGGTTCCACGTTGGCGCCGGAATCCCTGGTGTTGCGCCACACTACACTCCGCCGCCATCAACCTTCAACGTGCTTCTTGGCTCCTACTGGTTCGATAACCTTGGTTTCTTACTGAGGGAAACTTGCTGCTATGCGCATCATACCTTCCTCTTGGGGTTCCCAATGGACGTGTTAACTACGCGCAATCACGGCGCCGGCACGGCGAAGCCGCCGTTGGAGATGTGCCAGCCGTGCGGCAACTTGTACTGCAATGGCACGGGGATGCGGTGCCAGTACAACACGTCGGCCTCGTCGAACGATAGCTGCGTCGAGCGGAGCATGCCGCCGCCGCTGCCGCTGGCCTGGTCGTTGTGCGCCATCGCGTTCGCGTGCGGGTGGAGGTTCGCGCGGAGGTTGAGGACGGCGGCGGCTAGGGATGGACGGCGCGGAAAAGAGAGGAGTGCGCGCTGGTGTGGTTTTAAGGAAGGCGGCGGACGTGCATTGAAGGCGCATGGATAAGGTAGGTGGACACCGCGTGGCCAGTCGCCATCCTCGCCATTTTGGTTTCCGTGCAGGAGGCCATTAACGCCGATGACCAACCTTCCCGCGTCGTTTCCGATGTGAACCGCCGCGTCCCCTCGCTGACAAGGCGCCCCCACCCGCGAAAACCGTCGTTCCGCGAGGCGCCAGCGCGCCCGATTCGCGCCCTTGGCGAAGGGGCCGGCACGGGGTTACCGGTGATTCTATTGGGCTCCAAAATTGGCCGGCGCCGTTTGGGGCGTGCCGGTGCGAGCCCATTTTCGCCCCGGCCCCCAAATTGCTATCGGGGCCGCTATTGGGACCGCCGGTGGAGATGCTCTAAGTACCACTGTGTTGTGGGAGGTCCATAGTATTTTCTCATTTCTTGACCAAAACGTATCATTTGCCGTTAACCGTGTGTCTCGGTATCTTTATGCACCACGTGGCCCTAATTAGTCAGCTGTTAAGCGCATTCTGCGCTATGTTTGTCATACTGCTTCTTGTGGTCCGCATCTTTAGCTTGTGCCTTCTGGCCTGCTCTCAATTTTTCTGATGCCGGTTGGGTTGTCTCGCATCAGCTGATTACAAAGTAGTTGCCAATGCCACAACTGAGATCATCTGGGTGCAACCATTACTTAGAGAGTTGAAAATATCTCAAGCTCAGCCGCCTGTCCATCGGTGTGATAACATTAGTGCAACATATTTTTCATAAAATCTAGTATTTCATCACCGAACAAACACATTGAAGTTGATTATCATTTTATGAGGAAATGTGTTGCACAGAAGGTACTTTAGATTAAGTTTGTTTCTTCTAAGGATCAACTTGCTGATATTTTCATCAAGCCCTTCCCCTTACCTTATTTTTAAGGATGTCAATGCAATCTTAATATCTTGAGTGTTTTAGGGCATAGTTAAATTTGAGGGAGGGTGTTAGATTGTATTTGTATAATAGCTTATGTATCTATATTGAGTATTTGTACATAACTGTGTATCATCTATACTACCTAATAATAAAGGAGCTAACGTTTCCTTGGTTCGGTCCGTCGCTTTTATATGAGCTATAAGGTTTCTGCCAAAATTTTCGTCAACGCTTTTTATTGGACCATTTTGCCCTCCCACCAAATCGCATAATACAGGAAAATGCCATGGTACCGGTTCGGTTATTTTCTTTGTTCCAACCGACTCCTCTCCCTCAAGCGATACTGGATTCGTTTTTACCCAACCGGCCGTCACACCTGGATCTCTCGCGCGACCGTCCTGCTCACCGGCGCGCTCCGCCGCGAACCATCCCTGATCTAATCGGCGCGTCCCATGCGGTCTGTGAGCCCTGCTCGCCGGCGTGCTCCGCAGCGACCAAGCCCTGGTCGGCGGCTCAGGATCGTGGCCGCCCTGATCCAATCGGCGCGTCCCATGCTGGTTGTGAGCCCTGCTCGCCGGCGTTCTCCGCAGCGACCAAGCCCTGGTCGGCGGCTCAGGATCGCGGCCGTGGCGCCGGAAATCCAACTAGATCGATTTCAGCGGCGTGGCCAGCACAACCGAACTCTGAGACCACACTGCAAATCAGACAAATCAGGTGCAGATAGGCGCCTTCGGCTGTGTCCTTTTCTGCACTGGCTCGTGTGCCTATCATTGATGCGTGGATGATTGATATGAGCATATGCGGTTCTTCTTCCTCTGTTTTGCGTGAGTGTGAAATAAGAAGATGGCTAGAGGGGAAATGCACTTTGGCTTATAGGAGCATTTGCTCTCACTATGTGAATCCATATTTTGAACTGTCAAAAAATTCTAAACTATATTTTCACATGTACATCTAAACATTTTATGTTGGTGCACAAATTTTCAAAAAAATAATTTTTTTTCGGTGGCTCCTGTAAAAAAGACAAATTTTGATGTTGTAACACGACTACATATAACATATTTTTTTGTATTTTTTGTACACACCACACAAAATGTTGTTTTTCCACGAAAACTTGTGTACGAACATAGAATGTCACGATGTATACCAAAAATTTTATGTCAATTTTTTTTAACATTTTTAAAAATAATTTTTAGTTATTTTATATAATGGGAGCATTTGCTCCTATGAGGGCATCTCCAACCGGGCGACCCATCCCGCGCCCGCGCGTCCGGATGGGTCGAAACGGACAAAAACGCGGCCCAGCGCGCGGACCCATCCCTAAAACGGATGGCCGCGGCGTCCGGGACGACCCAAACCCGGCCCAAATCTTGGCCGGGTTTGCGTGGCATGGACGCGAAAGGCTGGTCGCTCGCGTCCTCCCCTTGTCCGCCCTGGCCCGCCTGTCTGCCACCGAAAACACAAGGCCGCCGCACACATCTCCCCACCCGCTCCGCCGCCACCCACGGACCGGCGATTTCGGAGCGCGTCGACGCCGGCCATCGTCGTCGAGACGCCGGCAAGCGGGCGGAAGCATAGGTCGAGGTCCGCGGCCAGCTTTCGCCGCGTCGTAGCAGAAGTCGGAGGACGCCGGCGCCGGCGTTGTTGTCCTCTCACCGTCGCGACACCTCCCGCGCCGTTCGCAGCTGCGCCGTTTCCGCCGGGAGGTGAGCCCTCCTCGCACCGTGTTTCCGGACCGCAAGTCGGCTGAGACGGCCATGGCTGCAGGTCCCTAGAGAAGCATTTGGATCGCCTCCGCTGCGAGGTGTTCGTTCAAAAGCTCGAACTAATATGTGTCCCTTTTCAGATCATGGTGGACAGCGACGACGAGTACTACTTCAAGAACTTCATCGACACGTCGTCAGAAGAGGAGTCCGACGACGAATTTTCACTGGATGTTGCGGTGCTCATCCACGAGCACATTGTCTCGCCAGATCCCCGTGTTCGGGGTCCTTGCCGGGCGCGCGGCCGCCTTGGACCGCAAAAGAGAACGCGGCCACGACCAGCTCTACAACGACTACTTCCAACCCAATCCATTGTTCGTGCCGCACTTGTTTCGCCGTCGTTCTCGGATGAACGAGGCCATGTTCACGCCGGATAATGGATGGCGTCAAGATCTACGACGACTACTTCGTGCGAAAGTGGATGCACTTGGCAAGGTAGGCCTCTCTTCGTACCAGTAAATGCACGCAGCGATTAGGATGCTCGCATATGGCGTTGCCGGTGATTTCGTAGATGAGTACACGCGCATGAGTGAGTCAACCGGCCTGGAATCGATGTACAGGTTCTCGCAGAGCGGTGATCGGTTCGTTCGGAGAACGAGTACCTCCGGCAACCAAATGCGGAGGACACAGCTCGTCCGTTGTCGATCAACGCTTCCGGGGGTTTCCTGGGATGCTTGGCAGCATAGACCGCATGCATTGGGAGTGGAAGAACTGCCCCTTTGGTTGGCGGGGTCATACAGCGCCATTCGAGGGGTGCACAGTCATTCTTGAAGCTGTTGCTTCCCATGACACATGGATTTGGCACTCATTCTTCGAATGGCTGGCTCGCACAATGACATCAATAGTCCTGCAGCGCTCTCCGGTGTTTGATAGGCTAGCGTACGGTCGGTCCCTCGATGTGGATTTTGAGATCAATGGCCACCACTACACCAAGGGGTACTACCTTGCTGATGGTATCTATCCACCTTGGGCTACACTCGTGAAGACAATCCGAAACCCAGCTCGGAGCAGGAGGCAAGGTTTGCCAAAGAGCAGGAGGCAGCCCGGAAAGATGTCGAGCGGGCGTTTGGCATCCTCCAAGCTCGTTGGGCTATCGTCGGACACCACGCGAGCCCTGGAATGTGCAAACTCTGTGGGAGGTGATGACCGCTTGTGTAATCATGCATAACATGATTGTTGAGGTAGAGCGGGATGATTCACTCTTTGATAATGAATGGGACGGCCAAGGAGAGTTGGTTACTCCTCAACGTGCTCCGGCATCATTTCAGGACATTCTTCATGCGCACCATGAAATTCGAGATCTAGCTGTACACAACCGACTTCAGAGCGATTTGGTCGAGCACATGTGGCAGCATGTAGGCAACAATGCTGCAAACAACAATGATGAAGGAGCCTAGAGCATTTTGTATCGTTTCTTCATTTTATTTGAATAATACTTTATCCTTGATTACATGGACTATGTAATGTATAATACATTTAGAGCATTTCAACTATTTTATATATTTTTCTATAATTTATTTTGCGTTTTTCTAGTGATTTTACAAGAAAAACATACCATGGGGCGCCGCGACCCAAATGCGGCGCGTTGGGCGCAGCGCGCGACCCAAACGGACGCGCGGACGCGGGGCACCGTCCGCGCGTCCGCTCGGGCACGCAAACGGCCCAAAACGGACGGCCCAGCGCGTCCGTTTGGGTCGCCCGGTTGGAGATGCCCTGAGCCAAAATGCCACCTCCATGGCTAGAGTGCATGGAAGAGAAATTGAAAGGTACTGCTAGAAGATACTCCGTTGGGTCCCTCGTGCTACAGCCTCCGTTGGGTGAAAACTGCACAAAATTATTGCCGGGTGTGCTCCTGGACGTCCACCACGCCATGCTAGCTCCGTACCGGGAGTTCCTCTGTCTCAACTCTGAACCAGGCTCTGCATGTGTGCACTTGCTGAAAGAACCCGGCTGGCCCCTCGCTGCCTCTGCCGTTCAGCGCGGCTTCCACAACTGCTCCTCTCCTGACTTCTATTTGTTTGAGCCGATCAGATGAGATTCGATATGCTAATGGATCGATCAATTTGGTTTGGTTGTTCCTATGTTTGACGTGCGTGTTGTTTTCAGAATTCGGAGCTTGAAGCAAGAGGGAGGAGGATCGTAGACAGATGGCGTGGATGCGGCCGGCGCGGGCCAGCTGAAGGCTTGCTGATAGATGCCGTTTGAAAAAATGGTTGACCGAAAATGTTAGTTTGTGTGTGTGCAATATTTTTTGAGCAAATCTAGACCATCATTAATTTGCTTTCATTGTTTAGTTTTAAATTTATGTCAATATGAATTGTGCAAATTTTAACAAAGCTACATGATTTTTGTTGCAAAGAAATAAAGAACCTATACCAAATAATATAACTTTTTTGCGAAAAAAATATAATTGTACCTAATATACCACCTAAGGTGTATCCAACGGCCTCGACAATGACTCCGTGAACTTCTTTGTCATCTTAACTGTCGGTAAGTTTCATCGAGATGCTAGATAGGATCACCAATCATGATGAACTACATGTTAAATGTAGATGGGCTGCAGCCCAGTAAGGCAGCCCATATAGTCTACAATTCCTGAAATCTCAAGGCCCATCACGTTGGCAGCTTGGGACAGCCTTGGGGGACAAAGTTTAGTCCCACATTGCTAGTTGGGAGAGAGTTGGAGTGGTATATAAGGGCTGCTGTTCTAGTCATTCCAAGTGAGTGAGAATAGAAGAAGCCCTCGCGCACTCCTCCTCCTCCGCCCGTCTCGGCTCGGCACGGCACGGCACGTCACGCACGCACGCACGTCGCGTTTCGTGACTCGAGTTCGAGTTCGAGTTCGAGACACACTCAAGGAAGCCTAAATTTTTGCTTGGTGCACCAACTGTGTTGGGTACGTGTCGACCTGCATGTGCATGCTCGCCGCGTGTCCCTGGCTTCCTACGCGTGTCAACGCGGTCAGGCGGCTCTCCTCCCGTGGTATACAAGGAGACCGATCAGATCCGGAGAACAGTGCTCTTAGATCTTCTCTCTCGTGAAGTTCCTTTTGCTGTGCTACTCTCTAGTCTTCCCCATCCCGGCGACCGCGTGCACAGCTCGTCCGGGAGAGCAGGCCTCCGAAACCCCGTCCGTTGAGATCCCGCACCGGGAGACGGGCGATAAGGTTTTGGGGAGCGTCTCAAGCATGATTGCTGCTGGTTG
>NC_061510.1:320850783-321080951 GCF_022539505.1 Lolium rigidum | reverse complement strand
ACATGTATCAATGTTTCGGTTAATACAATTATAGCATGGTATATAAACATTTATCATAAACATAAAGATATATAATAACCACTTTTATTATTGCCTCTTGGGCATATCTCCAACAAAGGCGTACGCGAAGAAAAGGAGGCGAGAGGGGGCTGTGGGCCCCCTCCTCACAGGGTGGCGCGGCCAGGCCTTGGGCCGCGCCGGCCTATGGGGTGGGCCCACCTCGGGTCCCCTCGGCTCCCCTTCGGCTCCCTTCGTCTTCTGGAAAAATAGGATTTTTCATATAATTTCCGTCCACTATTGATCTTCCGAAATATTGCATTCTGACGGCGCTTTTTCCAGCAGAATCTGACTCCGGTGCGCGATCCTCCAATAATCATGAAACATGCAAAATAGATGAAATAACATAAGTATTATCTCCAAATATGAAATATATCAATGAATAACAGCAAATTATGATATAAAATAGTGATGCAAATTGGACGTATCAGAACCCTTCGGCTTTATTCTTAAGAGCATTATACTTGTTCCTCCTCGTGCTCTCACTTCCAATGCAACTAGCGGCCAAACCATCCCAAGCTTCCTTGGCGGTGGTGTAGTTCCGAACACGATGCAAGTCCTTTGTCCCCACACTAGTTTGAATCATGTGCAAGGCGGTGTTGTTGAGTTGACTATCAACCGCTTCTCTTCTAGTCAACTTGTCGGGGTTGTATGGCTTGAAGCCTTCCAAGATGATTCTCCAAAGTTCATTGGAGGCACTGCAAACATGAGAACGAAACTCAAATTGCCAAGTATCGAAATTCTCAAAGGAAAACTTAGGTGGGTCGCCCCGAATGTTCATATGGGGATGGGGAACCGGTATATCGGGAGATAGAAAAGGTGGAGCTACTCGATTGTAGCTCTCACCTCCAGTAGTTGCCCTAGGAGATGCAATGGGAGATTTGATAGTGTTTAAGTTATCACCTTCCACGGGTTTGGTAGAGGAGGGTAAATCCGAAGCATCTCCCTCTTCTAACGCACCCGTGTCCTTTACCTCTACAATGGGAGCCTTGGGAGAGACCGGAGTCAATAGCTCGAAAATCATCTTTTTCATGCTTTCCATTTGGGCTTCCATGGAGGACTTCAACGAATTGAAATCTTCCATGGAGACCGTCTTGGCGGCCCCTTCCGAAGACTCCTCGTTCGGCATACTCTTAGGCGGTTAAGCCCAAAATAAGAGCCGAGGCTCTGATACCAATTGAAAGGATCGTATGCCGCACCTAGAGGGGGGGGTGAATAGGTGCTAACCAATTTTTAGTTCTTTTTCAATTTAGGCTTGACACAAAGGTAAATTCTCTAGATATGCAACTAAGTGAATTTACCTATATGACAAGATAAGCAACTAAGCAAGATATAGCTACGCAATATAAGAGATAGAATAGGATAGAGGTAACCGAGAGTGGAGCACGCGATGACACGGAGATGATTCCCGTAGTTCCCTTCCTTTGCAAGAAGGTACGTCTACGTTTGGAGGAGTGTGGTTGCTACGAAAGCCAAACCAACAGCCACGAAGGCTTCACTCAGATCTCCTGTGAGCAACGCCACAAAGGCCTAGCCCACTTCCACTAAGGGATTTCCTCGAGGCGGAAACCAGGCCTTTACAAGATTCTTGGGGCACACATCCACAACTGAATTGAAGGCTCCCAAATCTGTAACAATACAACAATCAACAACAACACATCAACACAAATCAACTAGGGAACCAAATAGGAACACTAGCATGAGATCCCTCAAACAAACGAGGGGAAATGAAAAACGCTTCGGTGAGGATGTAGATCGGTGTCTTCTCCTTTGAATCTCCAAAGATCAAGAGCTTTGGTTGGGGGAGGAAGGAGATCTTGCAAATCTTGTGTTTCTTGAGGTGGCTCTAATGGAGGTGAAGCTTGGCAGATTTCTTGTGCAATGATTGAGCAAA
The DNA here is from genome assembly GCF_022539505.1 of Lolium rigidum. Classification (NCBI taxonomy): domain Eukaryota; kingdom Viridiplantae; phylum Streptophyta; class Magnoliopsida; order Poales; family Poaceae; genus Lolium; species Lolium rigidum. The sequence continues at coordinate 321,079,000 of NC_061510.1, read as the reverse complement.
GGGGGAAGGAAGAAGAAGAGGGGTATAAATACCCCTCCCCAAAATCCAGCCGTTGGGCCTTCCGGGGGGCCGGATAATCCGGCCTGAGTAGGGCCGGATAATCCCCCCCCCCCGGATTATCCGGCCGCAGGTACAAAACCGGGACAATGTCCGGCCAAATATCCGGCCACTATCCAGACTTGTTTTTCTTCAGGTCCTTAGCCATTTTCGAGGGGGCCGGATATTCCTGAAATGTCCAGCCCGGATAGTCCGGCCCTGGGACAAAACCGGGACAATATCCGGGCAATTGTCCGGCCCCTATCCTGAGCTGCTTTTCCTCAAGTCCTTAGCCGAAAATCTGGGGGCCGGATATTTTGGAAATATCCGGCCCGGATTATCCGGCCTGATGAACTTTTTGCTGATCCTTTTTGACAGCACTGACCATATCCAACACACATACAAATGTATCTATATAATCCCTATACCACTTAAACAAACATTAGTGTATAACATACATTGACATCAAACACTCAAAACATAATATGAGAGATGTTCTTTCACCAACGGCAAACCGCTGCAGGCTGATAGCAAGGTAAGGAGGAGGCGACTCACGCAGCCACTCCACCGACCACCAGAAATAGAGAGCTCGACGACCCGAACTAGCACCACCACACCACGTGGAGGCAAACCACATCGGAGACGGCGGCTCCGCCAACACCATGCTGGCAGGAGCACTGCACCAAGGCAGCAACACCTCCAGACCCGCCCGACGCGCTGCCCGATGCAGCCACGCCGTCCGCCACCGCCAACACCCACCGCGGGCCGCCGCCCGAGAGCCCCCACCACCCTCTACAGAGGAGACCGCCGGAGGAGCCATGATACGTCTCCGACGTATCGATAATTTCTTATGTTCCATGCCACATTATTGATGATATCTACATGTTTTATACACATTATATGTCGTATTTATGCATTTTTTGGCACTAACCTATTAACGAGATGCCGAAGAGCCAGCTGCTGTTTTCTGCTGTTTTTTGTTTCAGAAATCCTACAAAGGAAATATTCTCGGAATTGGACGAAATCAACGCCCAGGGTCCTATTTTTGCACGAAGCTTCCAGAAGACCGAGGGGGAAAGGAAGTGGGGCCACGAGGCGCCGCCACGGCAGGGCGGCGCGGCCCGGGTCTTGGCCGCGCGGCCCCGGTGTGTGGGGCCCTCGTGTGGCCCCCGCGTTGCCCTTCCGCCTACTTAAAGCCTTCGTCGCGAAACCCCCAGTACCGAGAGCCACGATACGGAAAACCTTACTGAGACGCCGCTGCCGCCAATCCCATCTCGGGGGATTCTGGAGATCACCTCCGGCACCCTGCCGGAGAGGAGAATACTATGTTATGTTGATTATCAATCTATTACCTATGTGTTGTTTATGATCTTGCATGCTCTTCGTTATTAGTAGAGGCTCTGGCCAATTTTTTGCTCTTAACTCGAAGAGGGAGTATTTATGCTCGATAGTGGGTTCATGCCTCCATTAAATGCTGGGACGATGACAGAAAGTTCTAAGGTTGTGGATGTGCTGTTGCCACTAGGGATAAAACATTGATGCTATGTCTGAGGATGTAGTTATTGATTACATTACGCACCATACTTAATGCAATTGTCTGTTGTTTTGCAACTTAATACTGGAAGGGGTTCGGATGATAACCTGAAGGTGGACTTTTTAGGCATAGATGCATGTCTGGATAGCGGTCTATGTACTTTGTCGTAATGCCCAATTAAATCTCACAATATTCATCATATCATGTATGTGCATTGTTATGCTCTCTCTATTTGTCAATTGCCCGACTGTAATTTGTTCACCCAACATGCTATCTTATGGGAGAGACACCTCTAGTGAACTGTGGACCCCGGTCCATTCTTTTACATCTGAAATACAATCTACTGCAATACTTGTTCTACTGTTTTCTGCAAACAATCATCATCCACACTATACATCTAATCCTTTGTTACAGACAAGCCGGTGAGATTGACAACCTCACTCGTTTCGTTGGGGCAAAGTACTTTGGTTGTGTTGTGTAGGTTCCACGTTGGCGCCGGAATCCCTGGTGTTGCGCCGCACTACATCCCGCCGCCATCAACCTTCAACGTGCTTCTTGGCTCCTCCTGGTTCGATAAACCTTGGTTTCTTTCTGAGGGAAACTTGCTGCTGTGCGCATCATACCTTCCTCTTGGGGTTCCCAACGAACGTGTGAGTTACACGCCATCAAGCTCTTTTTCTGGCGCCGTTGCCGGGGAGATCAAGACACGGTGCAAGGGGAGTCTCCACAATCCAATCTCTTTACTTTGTTTTTGTCTTGCTTTATTTTATTTACTACTTTGTTTGCTGCACTTATATCAAAACACAAAAAAATTAGTTGCTAGCTTTACTTTATTTACTGTCTTGCACTCTATATTAAAAACACAAAAAAAAAATTACTTGCATTTACTTTATCTAGTTTGCTTTATTTACTACTGTTAAAATGGCTACCCCTGAAAATACTAAGTTGTGTGACTTCACAACCACAAATAATAATGATTTCTTATGCACACCTATTGCTCCACCTGCTACTACAGCAGAATTCTTTGAAATTAAACACCTTTCTATCGAATCTTGTTATGCGAGAGCAATTTTCTGCAGTGTTAGTTCCGATGATGCTACTGCCCATCTCAATAACTTTGTTGAATTGTGTGAAATGCAAAAGTATAAAGATGTAGATGGTGACATTATAAAATTAAAATTGTTTCCTTTCTCATTAAGAGGAAGAGCTAAAGATTGGTTGCTATCTCTCGCCTAAGAATAGTATTGATTCATGGACTAAATGCAAGGATGCTTTTATTGGTAGATATTATCCCCCTGCTAAAATTATATCTTTGAGGAGTAGCATAATGAATTTTAAACAATTGGATAATGAGCATGTTGCACAAGCATGGGAAAGAATGAAATCTTTGGTTAAAAATTGCCCAACCAATGGACTGACTACTTGGATGATCATCCAAACCTTTTATGCAGGACTGAATTTCTCTTCGCGGAACCTATTGGATTCAGCTGCTGGAGGTACCTTTATGTCCATCACTCTTGGTGAAGCAACAAAGCTCCTTGATAATATGATGATTAATTACTCTGAATGGCACACGGAAAGAGCTCCACAAGGTAAGAAGGTAAATTCTGTCGAAGAAACCTCTTCCTTGAATGATAAGATTGATGCTATTATGTCTATGCTTGTGAATGATAGGACTAATGTTGATCCTAATAATGTTCCATTAGCTTCATTGGTTGCCCAAGAAGAACATGTTGATGTGAACTTCATTAAAAATAATAATTTCAACAACAATGCTTATCGGAACAATTCTAGTAATAACTATAGGCCATATCCTTATAATAATGGTAACGGTTATGCTAATTCTTATGGGAATTCTTACAACAATAATAGGAACACACCCCCTGGACTTGAAGCTATGCTTAAAGAATTTATTAGTACACAAACTGCTTTTAACAAATCTGTTGAGGAAAAGCTCAATAAAATTGATAATCTTTGCTTCTAAGGTTGATAGTCTTGCCTCTGATGTTGATCTTTTGAAATCGAAAGTTATGCCTAATAAGGATATTGAAAATAAGATTGTTACTACAGCAAATGCCATCCAAGTTAGAATTAATGAGAATATAAGATTGATGGACGAATTGCATGCTAGGTGGGAAAGAGAAGAAAATGAAAAACTTGCTAAAGAGAATAATGTAGTTAAAGTTTGGACTATTACCACCACTAGCAATGCTAATGCTCCACATGTTGCTGCACCTCCTACTAATAATGGTCAAACAATTGGTGTTGGCAATGTTACTACTCCTAGTGCAAAGCGTGCAAAATTGCCTGAAACTGCTAAAACTGCTGAAACTGCCTGTGATAAAACTGCTGAAATTTTTTCCAACATTGGGGATGATGATCCCATTGCTGTAGATTATAATGGTTTGGATTTTGATGATTGCCACATCTCTGAAGTTATAAAGTTCTTACAAAAACTTGCTAAGAGTCCCAATGCTAGTGCTATAAATTTGGCTTTCACAAAACATATTACAAATGCTCTCATAAAAGCTAGAGAAGAGAAACTAAAACTTGAAACTTCTATTCCTAGAAAGCTAGAGGATGGTTGGGAGCCCATCATTAAGATGAAGGTCAATAACTTTGATTGTAATGCTTTATGTGATCTTGGTGCAAGTATTTCCGTTATGCCTAAGAAAATTTATAATATGCTTGACTTGCCACCATTGAAAAATTGTTATTTGGATGTTAATCTTGTTGATAATGCTATAAAGAAACCTTTGGGGAGAGTTGATAATGTTCGCATTACCGTTAACAATAACCTTTTCCCCGTTGATTTTGTTGTCTTGGATATTGAATGCAATGCATCCTGCCCCATTATACTGGGAAGACCTTTTCTTCGAACTGTTGGAGCTATCATTGATATGAAGGAAGGTAACATTAAATATCAATTTCCTCTCAAGAAAGGTATGGAACACTTCCCTAGAAAGAGAATGAAGTTACCTTTTGATTCTATTATTAGAACAAGTTATGATGTTGATACTTCATCTCTTGATAACACTTGATAAACACTTTACGCGCCTAGGCTGAAAGGCGTTAAAGAAAAGCGCTTATGGGAGACAACCCATGTTTTTACTACAGTATTTTTGTTTTATATTTGAGTCTTGGAAGTTGTTTACTACTGTAGCAACCTCTCCTTATCTTAGTTTTTTGTTTTGTTGTGCCAAGTAAATTCTTTGATAGTAAGGTTCATACTAGATTTGGATTACTGCGCAGATTCTGCATTTCTTTGCTCGTCACGAATTTCGACCTGCCTCTCTGTAGGTAGCTCAGAAAAATATGCCAATTTACGTGCGTGATCCTCAGATATGTACGCAACTTTCACTAAATTTGGGCATTTTCATTTGAGCAAGTCTGGTGCCTCGATAAAATCCATCTTTACGGACTGTTCTGTTTTGACAGATTCTGCCTTTTATTTCGCATTGCCTCTTTTGCTATGGTGGATGAATTTCTTTGTTCCATTAATGTCCAGTAGCTTTATGCAATGTCCAGAAGTGTTAAGAATGATTATGTCACCTCTGAACATGTTAATTTTATTGTGCACTAACCCTCTAATGAGTTGTTTCGAGTTTGGTGTGGAGGAAGTTTTCAAGGATCAAGAGAGGGAAATGATGCAATATGATCAAGGAGAGTGAAAGCTCTAAGCTTGGGGATGCCCGGTGGTTCACCCCTGCATATTTTAAGAAGACTCAAGCGTCTAAGCTTGGGGATGCCCCAAGGCATCCCCTTCTTCATCGACAACATTATCAGGTTCCTCCCCTGAAACTATATTTTTATTCCATCACATCTTATGTACCTTGCTTGGAGCGTCGGTTTGTTTTTTTTTTGTTTTGTTTGAATAAAATGGATCCTAGCATTCATTGTGTGGGAGAGAGACACGCTCCGCTGTTGCATATGGACAAGTATGTCCTTAGGCTTTACTCATAGTATTCATGGCGAAGGTTGAATCTTCTTCGTTAAATTGTTATATGGTTGGAATCGGGAAATGCTACATGTAGTAATTCTAAAATGTCTTGAATAATTTGATACTTGCCAATTGTTGTGCTCATGTTTAAGCTCTTGCATCATATACTTTGCACCCATTAATGAAGAAACACCTAGAGCTTGCTAAATTTGGTTTGCATATTTGGTCTCTCTAAAGTCTAGATAATTTCTAGTATTGAGTTTTGAACAACAAGGAAGACGGTGTAGAGTCTTATAATGTTTTCAATATTTCTTTTATGTGAGTTTTGCTGCACCGGTTCATCCTTGTGTTTGTTTCAAATAACCTTGCTAGCCTAAACCTTGTATCGAGAGGGAATACTTCTCATGCATCCAAAATCCTTGAGCCAACCACTATGCCATTTGTGTCCATCATACCTACCTACTACATGGTATTTCTCCGCCATTCCAAAGTAAATTGCTTGAGTGCTACCTTTAAAATTTCCATCATTCGCCTTTACAATATATAGCTCATGGGACAAATAGCTTAAAAACTATTGTGGTATTGAATATGTACTTATGCACTTTATCTCTTATTAAGTTGCTTGTTGTGCGATAACCATGTTCCTGGGGACGCCATCAACTACTCTTTGTTGAATATCATGTGAGTTGCTATGCATGTCCGTCTTGTCTGAAGTAAGAGAGATCTACCACTTTATTGGTTAGAGCATGCATATTGTTAGAGAAGAACATTTGGCTGCTAACTAAAGCCATGAATCATGGTGGAAGTTTCAGTTTTGGACATATATCCTCAATCTCATATGAGAACACTAATTGTTGCCACATGCTTATGCATTAAAGAGGAGTCCATTATCTGTTGTCCATGTTGTCCCGGTATGGATGTCTAAGTTGAGAATAATCAAAAGCGAGAAATCCAAAATGCGAGCTTTCTCCTTAGACCTTTGTACAGGCGGCATGGAGGTACCCCTTTGTGACACTTGGTTAAAACATGTGTATTGCGATGATCCGGTACTCCAAGCTAATTAGGACAAGGTGCGGGCACTATTAGTATACTATGCATGAGGCTTGCAACTTGTAAGATATAATTTACATAATACATGTGCTTTATTACTACCGTTGACAAAATTGTTTCATGTTTTCAAAATAAAAGCTCTAGCACAAATATAGCAATCGATGCTTTCCTCTGCGAAGGACCTTTCTCTTACTTTTATGTTGAGTCAGTTCACCTATTTCTCTCCACCTCAAGAAGCAAACACTTGTGTGAATTGTGCATTGATTCCTACATACTTGCATATTGCACTTGTTATATTACTCTATGTTGATAATATCCATGAGATATACATGTTACAAGTTGAAAGCAACCGCTGAAGCTTAATCTTCTTTTGTGTTGCTTCAGTACCTTTACTTTAAATCATTGCTTTATGAGTTAACTCTTATGCAAGACTTATTGATGCTTGTCTTGAAGTGCTATTCATGAAAAGTCTTTGCTTTATGATTCATTTGTTTACTCATGTCATTACCATTGTTTTGATCGCTGCATTCATTACATATGTTTACAATAGTATGATCAAGGTTATGATGGCATGTCACTCCAGAAATTATCTTTGTTATCGTTTACTCGCTCGAGACGAGCAGGAACTAAGCTTGGGGATGCTGATACGTCTCCGACGTATCGATAATTTCTTATGTTCCATGCCACATTATTGATGATATCTACATGTTTTATACACATTATATGTCGTATTTATGCATTTTCCGGCACTAACCTATTAACGAGATGCCGAAGAGCCGACTGCTTTGTTTCTGCTGTTTTTGGTTTCAGAAATCCTACAAAGGAAATATTCTCGGAATTGGACGAAATCAACGCCCGGGGTCCTATTTTTGCACGAAGCTTCCGGAAGACCGAGGGGAAAGGAAGTGGGGCCACGAGGCGCCGCCACGGCGGGCGGCGCGGCCCAGGTCTTGGCCGCGCGGCCTCGGCGTGTGGGGCCCTCGTGTGGCCCCCGCGTTGCCCTTCCGCCTATTTAAAGCCTTCGTCGCGAAACCCCCAGTACCGAGAGCCACGATACGGAAAACCTTACCGAGACGCCGCCGCCGCCAATCCCATCTCGGGGGATTCGGAGATCACTCGCGGCACCCTGCCGGAGAGGGAATCATCTCCCGGAGGACTCTTCACCGCCATGGTCGCCTCCGGAGTGATGAGTGAGTAGTTCACCCCTGGACTATGGGTCCATAGCAGTAGCTAGATGGTTGTCTTCTCCTCATGTGCTTCATTGTCGGATCTTGTGAGCTGCCTAACATGATCAAGATCATCTATCCGTAATTCTATATGTTGTGTTTGTCGGGATCCGATGGATAGAGAATACTATGTTATGTTGATTATCAATCTATTACCTATGTGTTGTTTATGATCTTGCATGCTCTCCGTTATTAGTAGAGGCTCTGGCCAAGTTTTTGCTCTTAACTCCAAGAGGGAGTATTTATGCTCGATAGTGGGTTCATGCCTCCATTAAATCTGGGACAGGGACAGAAAGTTCTAAGGTTGTGGATGTGCTCGTTGCTACTAGGGATAAAACATTGATGCTATGTCCGAGGATGTAGTTATTGATTACATTACGCACCATACTTAATGCAATTGTCTCGTTGTTTTGCAACTTAATACTGGAAGGGGTTCGGATGATAACCTGAAGGTGTACTTTTTAGGCATAGATGCATGCTGGATAGCGGTCTATGTACTTTGTCGTAATGCCCAATTAAATCTCACAATATTCATCATATCATGTATGTGTATTGTTATGCTCTCTCTATTTGTCAATTGCCCGACTGTAATTTGTTCACCCAACATGCTATCTTATGGGAGAGACACCTCTAGTGAACTGTGGACCCCGGTCCATTCTTTTACATCTGAAATACAATCTACTGCAATACTTGTTCTACTATTTTCTGCAAATAATCATCATCCACACTATACATCTAATCCTTTGTTACAGCAAGCCGGTGAGATTGACAACCTCACTGTTTCGTTGGAGCAAAGTACTTTGGTTGAGTTGTGCAGGTTCCACGTTGGCGCCGGAATCCCTGGTGTTGCGCCGCACTACATCCAGCCGCTATCAACCTTCAACGTGCTTCTTGGCTCCTCCTGGTTCGATAAACCTTGGTTTCTTTCTGAGGGAAAACTTGCTGCTGTGCGCATCATACCTTCCTCTTGGGGTTCCCAACGAACGTGTGAGTTACACGCCATCAAGCCACCACACGCAGCAGCCGCGCTGCCTCGTGCCGCCGCCGTCCGGCCAGCCCCCGAGCCGCAACAGCCGGAAAAGGGCGCCGAAGCCCGCCCAGATTCCGCGCGTAGGAGGGCGCCCCGCCGCCACCGCTCTGCCAGGGCTTTCCCCGACGACGGCCACAGGTGGCGGCGAGGGCAGGGGAGACGGGGGAGCTTGCGACTGGCCGGATCTGGGCGCTCCGGTGCGGCCCGGCTCAGCCGCACGGGAGCGGGAGCGGGGGTCCTGTCCTGTGTCACGTCCGATTTTCTCTTTCGAGCCGCTACTGGCCAAATGATGTGTCCTTAGCTTAAATAAAAATAATAAATTTCAGACGAACAGTCTAAAGAAAACTTCCTCTTTCCAATAATTTTGTAACTTAGTGATAAAAAACTATATAACCTAATGAAAGAGCAAGTCATCCATGTAGCGTTAGCGGCAGGCCAAGTCCTAACCATGTAGCTTGCTTAGCTAGCTAGTTGAGTCTGCTACTCTATATCTTCTATACCTAATAATAAAACTAATAATTAAAAGTAAAAGAATTTCTTGTTGGTCTATTTTTTCTTACCCTCAATTTTATTTCAAATTATAGCATTGCCACCACCAAGTCAATCAGAAGAAAACGCTTCGTCAATTGTGTTCGTCCGCAGGAGACCTTCTCCTTGTCACGCCCATTCGACCGATCCGCTCGTGTTCGTAAAGGATACCTATCGGTGCTTTTTTTTTCTTCGATAAAGGGCGCTTTCATTACTTTAGAAAAGTATTACACCCAGCCTCTGCATAACACGATGCACACAGCCGCACACACACACACGTCTGTTACAAGAACTGAAAAAACAAAATAAGGACACCCTCCTACGGCGCGGGAGGCTCTATCCGTAGATTACGCCGCCAACCATGTCGGGAAAAAATATCCTCCACCGCATCCTCCAATCGTGGTTTAAAATCTTGTCATTTCTTCGAAGGTCTTTCCATAAAGAGGTCGCGACTCTCTACTCGTTGTAGCAAAGACCACGAACGGAGCAAAGCGGTGGACCGGTAGATAACCTGCAAACAAGAAGAGTTAATATCATGGAAAATCTTGTCATTTCTACATAGCCATAGCGACCAAATAATGGCAATCGCCCCCACCCGAATAAAAGTTTTGAACCTACGCTCCACCCCATTGAGCCAGCTGCCAAAAAGATGCGCAACGCTCCGAGGTGGGTACAAGGTAGAACCTATTTGGGTTATTGACCATATAGATCTCGCAAATTGACATTGGAAAAAAAGGTGATTGATAGTCTCATCGTGAAGACAAAAACACACTTTTTACTACCTTGCCAATTACGTTTCACAAGATTGTCCTTAGCAAGAATAACCCCTCTACGAAGATACCAGGTAAAGACCTTCGTCTTTAATGGAATCTTCATGGACTAGATTTTTTTATTATTATTTACAACTGGCGTATCGAATTGAATCAATGCTTTATACATAGAATCAACAGAGAATTTACCATTCTCTTTTAGATTCCAGCGAACCACATCAGACCCATGCGTCAACTGGACCCTCTCGAGTCGTTGAAGCAACGTATTCCAGGATGCAAGCCTGGGCCCTATAAGGTCACGTCTGAATGACATCTCCAATGGTGAATTTTGAATCACCGTTGCAATGGTATCACACTTGTGGCGTACAATACTATATAAAGCTGGATACTGTTCTCGAAGAGTGGTATTGCCTAACCACTTATCTTCCCAGAAACGTATCTGAGATCCATCCTTGATAGAGAAAGATGTATATGGAAAGAAGAATTTCTTCGTTGCCATAAGACCAGCCCAAAAGTGTGAGTCTCCAGGTTTCCAGATGACCTGGGACAAAGCCTTCGAGCCTACATACTTTCTTTTGAGAATTGTTTGCCATATACCTTCGTCTGAAAGAAGCTTGAATAACCATTTTCCAAGAAGGGCTCGATTCTTGACCTCAAGATCATGAATCCCAAGTCCTCCCTGGTCTTTTGGACGGCAAACTACATTCCATTTAGCCGATCGATATTTCTTTTTCTCGCTATCTCCTTGCCAAAAGAATCTAAATCGAAAGTAATCCAATCGACGCAAGACTCCTTTAGGCAACTGGAAGAAGGAAATCATATACAGTACCATATTACTTAGTACTGAGTTAATGAGAACCAAACGACCACCTAGAGATAGTAACTTTCCTTTCCAACTCGATAAGCGCTTCTGAAGTCTTTTCTCGACATGTTTCCATTCAGCTAAAGTGAGTCGCCGATAATGAATCGGGATACCCAAGTAACTGATAGGAAACTGACCAATCCCGCAGCCAAAAAGTTCAGCATACAAGGAGGCCTCATCGTGGGCTTCGCCGAAACAAAACAATTCACTTTTATGGAAGTTAATTTTAAGACCTGAAAGCTTCTCAAAAGCTGATAGGATCAGCTTAAGATTTTTTGCCTTTTCAAGATCATGTTCCATGAATAGAATTGTGTCATCAGCGTATTGAAGGATAGAAAGTCCACCATCAACAAGATGTGGTACTACCCCTCAATATGACCATCCACTTTTGCGCGCTCAATAATAATAGCAAGCATATCCGCTACTATGTTGAATAACATAGGAGATAATGGATCACCTTGCCTTAATCCCTTTTTCGTCTGAAAGTAATTGCCCACATCATCATTGACTTTAATTGCAACACTTCCACCGAAAATGAAATTATGAATTAAAGCACGCCACTCATCAGAAAAACCTTTCATCCTGAGTGTCTGTTGAAGGAAAGACCATTTGACTTTGTCATAAGCCTATTCAAAGTCAATTTTTAAAATAACACCATTCAACTTTTTTCGGTGAAGCTCATGCACCGTTTCATGCAAAGTTACTACCCCGTCCAGGATGTTTATTCCTTGCATGAAGGCCGTCTGAGACGGTCGCACAACATGATCAGCAACCGAGTTAAGTCTTAAAGTTGCGGTTTTTGTAAAGATCTAAAAGCTCACGTTAAGAAGGCAGATAGGACGGTATTGTTGAATCCGTTCTGCTTCCATAACCTTTGGCAATAAGATTATCTCACCGAAATTAAGACGAAATAGTTCAAGTTGATCTGCGTGCAATGCAGAAAACAAAGCTAAAAGGTCCGGCTTGATTGTGTCCTAGAAATTTTGATAAAATTCTGCTGGAAAACCATCCGGCCCAGGTGCTTTATTATGCTCCATTAGGAAAATCGCCTTTCTCACCTCCTCCATTGAATAAGGAGCCGTAAGAAAGGCATTTTCCTCCGCGGATACTTGGGGAATATCCAGAGTCCTGGATTCTTCCAAAGTGAAAGTTCCTTCTTCTGGTTCCCCAAAAAGATCCTTATAATAATTACTAATATAAGATTTAAGTTGCTCATGCCCAACAATCGTACCCTCATCCTGAACAAGAGAATGAATAAGTTTCTTCCTATGTCTGCCATTAGCGACAGAATGGAAGTATCTTGTGTTCGAGTCTCCTTCTAGGATAAATTGTACCTTTGATCGTTGATACCATTTCAGCTCCTCTTCTCTCAACATGGAAGCCATTTGCGCATTATATTGACTCTTAAATTCAATTTCTTGCGTTGATAACAACCGTGTCTCAGCGATAGCTTCCAGGTCATCAATCAGGGTTGACAACCGCAACTTTTCAGACTTTAAAATCCCTGCTACATGCCTTGCCCAACCACCAAGGTGTTTTCGCAGTGCGCGAATTTTGTTATTCCACCTTTGTATGGGGCTAACGCCAACAACAGGTCTCTCCCATACACGCTTAACCATATCCGAAAAACCATCACGATGTAACCAGCCGAGTTCAAATTTGAATTGGCGTTTACTTTGTGTTCTAGGTGTTCCGGTCGTTAATAGTATGGGAGCATGATCCGACAAACCTACTATACGAGGAAGAGCACGTACAGTGACCATAGGAAATTTTAATTCCCAATCAGGATCCATTAGTACGCGATCAAGTTTCTCGTAAGTAGGCTCGAGAAGATTATTCGCCCAAGTGAACTATCGACCAACCATTTCAACCTCTCTCAAATCCAGACTGTCAATGACAACATTGAATAAGAAAGGCCAATGGCTATCGAAACGGCCCCTACTCTTCTCGTGAGAAAACCTTAGCAAATTAAAATCCCCCCTATGATTATAGGATAGGGATTATCTTTCGCCAGGTTAACCAATTCACGTAGAAAGGCAGCCTTGAACTCATCTTGGGCGGCACCATACACCGCGACTAGACTCCATGTGAAATTATCGGCTTTATTACAGATGTGGAGTTTAATATGAAAATCTCCTTCCGAACAAGCCAACACTTCCATAGTAGAAATCCTGACGCCCAGTAAAATGCCACCCGAGCGACCACGAGGAGGACGAGAGAACCATGAGAAGTCAACCCCACCAGAGATGCGGTTTTAAAAGACTCCCAGAGAAATCTCGTTTCCCGGTCTCGGAAATACCCACAAAATCTAAACAATGATCCGCTATACAATCCGCGATATGTAAATGTTTATCCAAGTCTTTAAGACCTCTGCTATTCGAAAATATACCATTCATTGTACAACCATTGTAGTTTTGGATTTAACATTAGAAGAAAATTTAGATTTTTTTGAAGCAGAGTTAGCTTTGGATTTCCGACTAGATGCTTTAAGATCATAAACAGAACTTAGCATCATCTCATCCAAATCTACCTCCGCTACCTCTCCGACAAGATGAGTAAGAAGCTGACCATCTAATGTGGCACTCAGCTCTTCCTCATCATGTGTAGAGGATTCCAACTTAGCTGAAACTTTAGGATTGACTCTTAATCTGTCAAATTCCATATGTCTCAAAGCTTTAGCCGAAATGGAAATATCATTTTTATTAGATCCTAAACTGACTCCTACACTAGCAAGTTTAGACGATATCACATTATCCGAGAAAGGTAAAAAAGATTTAGAACTTGAATTCATACCACATGGGTCGAGATTTATCGCCGCCTTACGACGCATAGCCTTCGTCATGGTGTCCTCATCCGTCGCCTTCGCCCCATCTGCATCCATAGCATGGCGTGAGCTACGCCTATGGAAGGCCGATGGCTGTTGTCGCGGAGGAGCCACCGACGTGGGCGATGTGGGCGGCGAGGCCGCAGCAGAAGGCGCACTTGAAGACTTCCCGGATGCCGCTGAGGAGCATGGCGTCATGGTAGCAGGAGACGCGGTCGCGGTCGCCGTGGACGAGACGGCAATACCAACAGCCACCGGCTTTGGAGCATGGGAGGGCAGTGATGCTGCAGGTCCCTCCCGCTCCAACGTCAGCTGTGGAGACGGCGACGGGTGGCCACCATCCGGGGGAGATAATGTCGATGAAGACTCCCCAACGGTGGCAGCACACATCTCCCGTCCCACGTCCATGACCCCCATGCATGTTGGGCCGGCAGCTGGTGTCGTTGTAGAAGCAGTGGTGGAGTCCATCGCCTGGCCAACAATTCCAGTGGACGAGCCAACCTGAAGCAACCTGGCCGGAGACACGTACACATGATTGGCAGCCTCAGCCAGCACTAGGACGTCCTCAGTTTGACCCGCTGCATGCATGAGCTGATCAGCCCCATCTCCATGTGACGAGCCAGTAGTCTGCAAGGTTCTTGCGTCCATCTCATTAACAACAGAGACGATCGGCATCATACGAGGAGTCCCCGGCGATGAATCAGCGACCGGCGAAATTCGTGCAAACAACCCAGGAGACCTGATCCGCGCCGCCTCGACGATTTCTTTTGCACGTGATGTTCTCGGAAAGGGGTTAAAAGGGGTTACTGCGACCAAAGCATTTGAAAGCACCGTAGCTGACACTGTTTTAGCCTGGGTATCCCCTGAACTGATCGTAGCATCAACCTCCATATGCACTGTATGAGATATACCTATCGGTGCTATCCATGATTTCCTATATATACCGGGAGGCCACCGCTGCGCTCAGAAGCGTCGCAAGGACACACGGATAGGCCGATATCGACCCACGACAAGGTCTTCTCTCGCTAGTATCCTGACGCCCGAGCGATCGATCGACGCCCACGCAGCCAACCGGCGCCACCCGCGCTTGTTGCCGTGGCCCCCCGAGCTCTTCTCTCGCTGGTATCCTGGCCTCCACCCGGAGGCGACGCGGCGGAAGATTGACAACCTGGATGAGGAAGACTTGACGGTCAGCATGATCGATACGATACTACCACTGCCACAACGTGCGGTGCACATCTGCGAGTAGCGATGGAGCAGAGAGGACGGCATCCGCGAGGCCTCGTGGCGAGACGGTCCAGACGAATAGCTCGGCTTCGGTCAGTTTGCAGTTTTGCATGTACAACGGCTGCGTAGAACGGCGCGTGGGGTGTGGTCGATGAGGACAGCGCGTACGTTACTGTTAACAGATAGCCTAGTTATTGTTTAGATATTGTCAATATCTCTAACTGAATCACGGCCTGATCTTGCTATTCTTGTTGTGCAAGACATGTGCTGTTTGTAGGCTATATATAGCAACGATTCCTATCAATGAAATCAGTTGCCCCAAACCGAGTCTTCTCCTGCCGTCGTAGCCTAGGCTCCTTCATGGTATCAGATACCTAGATCAAATCTCATCTACAGCTTCCGCCGCCGCCTCCCCTCTCCCTCGCCGCCATGAGCTCGATCGGCTACAACTCCGCCTCCTCCTCCTCGGACTCCGACGATGATGCCTTCGAACAGTTTGGTATCCCCGTCGCAACTCAAACTCTCCCCACCTCTCAGCTGCAGGCTCTCCGCATCCGTGACCACGTCCTCGTCACGTTGGATTACGAGAAGGAGAACTACGGCATCTGGAGCCGCCAATTCCTCACCGCCCTCTCCAAGTTCGGGCTCCGGGATCACATCGACGGCTCCCCCGCCCAGGGCACCTCCGACTGGGTGCTCAACGACTTCGCCATCGTCTCCTGGTACGACGGCACGGTCACGCCCTCCACTCTGGCGATCGTGGAGCCGCGCAACGCCACCGCCCGCTCCCTCTGGCGCGCCATCCGCAGCGTCTTCCGCGACAACCGCGACACGCGCGCCACCTACCTCCGCGATGAATTTCATGGCTTCAACCAAGACGACCTCTCCGTCGTCGAGTACACCTCCAAGATGAAGGAGATGGCGGACACGCTCGGCGACCTTGGCTCTCGCGTCCGCGATCGCGAACTCGTCCACAACGTTCTCCGCGGCCTCAACGAACAGCTGCAGCACGCCGTCCCTCACATGACGCGCGGCCGGCTGCCCAACTTCATCAAGCTCCGCTCCTTCTTGCTCTTGGAGGAGCGGCGTCTCAGTCGTCGCGCTCGCATCGTCGCCCACAACGCGCTCCTCGCCCAGGCTCACCTCGCGTTCCAGGCCGCCGGCACTCCTATGCCGGCCTACACCAACCCTGCGCCACCCCCTTACTTCAACCCGCCGCCAGCGGGCTTCTACGGTGCAGGAACCACCCAAGCCGGCCCATCCACTGCTCCTGGTCAGGGCAAGAAGAAAAAGAAGAAGGGGGCTGCTCCGGCTGCCCCTGCTCCGTTCGCCCCTCCCGCCGCGGGGGCACGTCCGCCTGCTGCCCGCCCGCACACGTACGCCCCGGCCCTCGCTGGCACGTTCCAGGCCTGGGCAGGTCCTGGCATCCTCGGGGCTGCTCCTGGTGCACGCCCGCCTACCCCGACCGCGCCCCACGGCCTCGCCGCCCACGCCGCCCCTTCGGCTGCTCCTTCGCCGCAGTGGGATCAGTCGGCTCTTATCGCCGCGCTGAACCAGATGGCTCTTCAAGCGCAACCAGGGCACGACGGCGAGTGGGTCTTCGACAGCGGTGCCTCCTCTCACATGGGCTCCGGTTCCGGTATACACCCCTCCCCTCGTCCTCCAAATTTTCCTTCTCATATCATTGTCGGTGATGGCTCCTCTCTCCCCATCACCGGTACTGGTTCCGTTCACTTTCGCACATCCACTCGCCCTCTCTCCCTTCTTAACATTCTTGTCTCTCCTAAACTCATCAAAAATCTAGTGTCTGTCCGTGCCTTTACACGCGATAATTTTGTTTCCATTGAATTTGACCCTTTTGGCTTTTCTATCAAGGATTTGGCAACGGGACAGGTCATTCACCGATGTAACTCCACCAGCGACCTCTACCCCTTCGTGCAGCCGGCCCAATGTTTCCTCGCCACCGTCTCTGCAGCTTTGTGGCATCAGCGGCTTGGACACCCCGGCATTGAAGCATTGGCCAACGCCTCCAAATATTTCAAATTCAGTTGTAATAAAAGCTTGCCCACGCACTGCAATGCATGTCGTTTGGGCAAACACACTAGACTTCCTTTTTCTTCCTCTATCACACAAACATCTGCTGCTTTTGAGCTTTGTCATTGCGATTTATGGACTAGTCCTGTATTAAGCATCTCGGGTTTTCAATACTATCTTGTTATCCTAGATGATTTTACGCATTTCACTTGGACGTTTCCTATTCGCCAAAAGTCTGAAGTTCATAATCTTCTTGTGGCGTTCTATGCTTATGTTCGCACCCAATTTTCGTCCACCATTAAAGCCTTCCAGACTGACAATGGACGAGAATTCGACAACACTGCAAATCGCGCCCTCTTCACTAAACATGGCACTCTTCTTCGCCTCACATGCCCATACACCTCCCAACAAAATGGAAAGGCCGAACGCATTCTTCGTACACTCAACGATGGCGTTCGCACTCTCCTTATACACGCGTCCATGCCATACCCATGGTGGGCTGAGGCCCTCGCCACCTCCACATACCTTCTAAATCGCCGCCCATGCAAAGCCAACATCATCACCACTCCCTACGAGCTTCTCCATGGTTGCGCCCCTGATTTTCGGTCTCTTCGAGTTTTCGGTTGCCTGTGCTATCCAAATCTCACCGCCACAGCATCTCACAAACTCGCACCCCGCTCTACCCCTTGTGTCTTTCTTGGTTATCCGGATGGACGCAAAGGATACCGATGTTATGATCCAGTGTCTCGGCGCATTATTTTTTCACGGCATGTTACATTTGTGGAAAAAGTGTTCCCTTTCAGCTCTCTGGATTTCAGCATCGCTCCGGCTTCACCACCCCGCGACACTGACGATGACCCTCCGCCAGTCTACGTCGATCCCGTCGCGCCCCCTGCATGCCACAGCGACGGGCCATGCAGCCCACCCGGCTCCTCTTCATCGGCCTCGTCCACGACCGCGTCGCCAGGCCCCATCCATGCTGGGCCGCCCTCGTCACCAGGCCGCAGCCCACCATCTGCGATGGGCTCTGCGGCTCCCTCCGCTGGTGGCACCGCGTCCTCAACGCCTGACGTCGCGCCCTCCAGCTCGGCGCCTGCTGCATCACCCGCCCGCCATCACATGGTCACTCGCGCTCGCCACGGCATCGTCAAGCCGAACCCTCGCTACGCCAATGTCGTCACTACGACGGTGTCGCCACTACCGTCCTCTGTTCGGGAGGCTCTTCGCGACTCCAACTGGCGTGCGGCGATGCAGGAGGAATTTGACGCCCTCTCGTCAAACCACACCTGGACGCTGGTTCCTCGGCCTCCTCACACCAACATCGTCACCGGCAAGTGGGTATTCCGACACAAGACCCGTGAGGACGGCTCTCTCGAGCGGTACAAGGCCCGCTGGGTCGTTCGTGGCTTTGCCCAACGACCTGGTATCGACTATGGCGAGACCTTCTCACCGGTTGTCAAACCGGCGACCATTCGCACCGTGCTCACCTTCGCCTCCTCACGTAACTGGCCTGTGCACCAGTTAGACGTGAAGAACGCCTTCCTCAACGGTGTCCTTGATGAGCAAGTCTACTGCTACCAGCCGGCCGGCTTCGTCGACTCTCACCGCAAGGACCATGTCTGCAAGCTCGTCAAGTCCCTCTATGGCTTGAAGCAAGAACCCCGGGCCTGGTTCCAGCGCTTCGCCACCTTCGCCGTCACCATTGGCTTCACCGCCTCTCGCTCTGACGCCTCGTTGTTCATCCTACGGCGGGGCACTGACGTGGCGTACCTCTTGCTGTACGTTGACGACATCGTCTTGACGGCATCCTCCTCAACGCTGCTCCGCGCTCTCATCGACAAGCTCATGCTCGAGTTCGCGATGAAAGACTTGGGGCCCTTGCACTACTTCCTCGGGATCCGTGTGCGTCGTACGCCTCGTGGCTTCTTCCTCAGCCAGGAGCAGTACGCCGAGGAGATCCTACAGCGCGCCGGTATGCTGCAGTGCAAAACAGCCACCACACCCGTCGACACTCTCCCCAAAGTCGCCGCCAATGCTGGTGCCCCGGTTGCCGATCCTTCCGAGTACCGCAGCCTCGCCGGTGCTCTTCAGTACTTGACCATGACGCGTCCTGATCTTGCATATGCTGTACAGCAAGTCTGCTTACACATGCACGATCCGCGTGATGGTCATCTCGCCATCATCAAACGTATCCTCCGATACGTCCGTGGCACCACCAGCTCTGGCCTCTTGCTCCATAGCTCCTCTCCGCTCGATATCGTCGCCTACTCGGATGCGGACTGGGCAGGCTGCCCAGACACCCGGCGTTCTACCTCCGGATACTGCGTCTACCTCGGCGGTGCTCTTGTGAGTTGGTCTTCCAAGCGCCAACCCACCGTCTCGCGCTCGAGCGCCGAGGCTGAGTATCGTGCGGTTGCCAATGCTGTTGCTGATTGTGTATGGCTGCGGCAACTCCTCGACGAGCTCGGTTCTCCTCCCTCCAAAGCCACGGTGGTCTTCTGTGATAATATCTCAGCAGTGTACATGTCTACCAATCCAGTTCATCATCGACGAACGAAGCACATTGAGTTAGACATTCACTTCGTGCGCGAGAAGGTGGCTCTCGGCGAACTTCGGGTCGTCCATGTGCCTACTACTCAGCAGTTGGCTGATATCATGACCAAAGGACTACCTACGGCGTCTTTTCAGTCATTCCGGTCCAGTCTATGCGTTTTGCCAAGCGCCAACGTATCGACTGCGGCGGGGTGTTAACAGATAGCCTAGTTATTGTTTAGATATTGTCAATATCTCTAACTGAATCACGGCCTGATCTTGCTATTCTTGTTGTGCAAGACATGTGCTGTTTGTAGGCTATATATAGCAACGATTCCTATCAATGAAATCAGTTGCCCCAAACCGAGTCTTCTCCTGCCGTCGTAGCCTAGGCTCCTTCAGTTACCGTGCTAGCGGTAGCAATGTTGTAGCTTCGCGGCAGCGTAGAAGCCAACAATGTGGCCACACATCAGCAATTCAGCAGGCTCCTCCATGTGTGAATCATGTCTGTGTTCATGAAGCTGCCATCGATCCAGCGGTAGGCACCGTGTGGTCCTGTGGGACTTCCTACCGGTGCTTGCCAATTACTCTCTCCTCATCTGAATAAGGTATCGTCCTGGAAGACACGACGAAGAACCCGCGCACCAGCCGCGCGCCTGCAGGCAGGCGTAGTTGACGCTGCGGACAGTGTGCTTCACACCAATTGGAGCTCTTTCATTATCCATCTTCACAGCTCAAGGTCCAGCTCGAAAAGGATTTACACAACGACCACTCTGGTAATCGATTTATCCATCGTTATTGGTCACGCAGCAGGAATCAAGTCGACCAATTGATTTAGGATAACAAGCAAGGTGGTGCTGCTACTAACCAAGAAAAATACAGTACAGTAGTGGGAGAGGTATGGTTGTTGTTGCTTGCTATGTCAGTACAGTACACATTTAATATTTATTTCATCATGGTCTGTTGATCTATGTTACTTAGTGCCTATATTTTTATCCCCTGATATCAAAAGATGATATGGAAGAGTATTGCAGACAACTCCTTCGTATGTTCAGCAAGAGATGGATCATGCAGGTTCTTCCAGGCCAGGTGTTTGACAAAATGATTTTCGCATCAGGTGCCGCTGTATTGTTTGAAATTCTCAGAACCTAGGTGGGTTATCTGATTTTGAAGTGCATAAATAATACTACGATAAGATACAGCTGATAAAGCAAATGATGCAGTATTTTTCCTTTACGAATGGAGGTTACAGCGTACGTAAATGATGCACTATGGATCGCCAGTCACCGGCGGTAGATTAAACATGAGAAACCGCAGCTGATTGTGCATGATTAGCGTTGGTCAGGGATAGAGGGAATGATGCGCTACTGCTGCACTTTTGCTGCAACATTGGGCTTAGTTGATTGCTAGAGAGACATAGAAAATTAGATTCGGTGGTATTGCTAGAGATTTATGAGAGACTAGAGGATGTTCGTACTGATCAATGCACACAATAGTGAATTGTTTGATAGTTGTGTATGCATTTAGTTGTCAATTTGATTAAAGTTACTTAGTAATGTTGGATCGTCATCTATCGTCCATTGGTACTCTCCCGCACAATCGTTTTGTTTGCGGGCAATATATCTGCCAATGATGACTCTCTTTGAATTGAAGTGGATCCACACTAATGATTCTCTTTTAATCCAAGTCAATACAAAACAAAGTTTATGTTTACAGATGCATGGATCTTCTAATTTTCCAAAATTGGTAGTATGTATATGATGAATATAAAAATAAATTTTATATATACCGATGGATCTTTTAAATCTAAAAACCGTAGCAAAGCACAAACAACTTTACTAGTTAATTTAAAGTCGAGCATTCCCATGCCTTTTATCTAAAAAAGGAGGAGGAGCACGACGAAAACGAGCTAAACACAAATGAGGCGGAACACGGAACCTCGTCATCTTTTGTAGTAGAGATTATGCCTTATGTTATTTGGTAGGAGGGAAAAATGGTCTTATTTAAAAAAGTGTTGGATGAAACCAGCGATCGGAGGAAAAAAAAGGAAATTCGTCCTTTTTTAAGTTGCAGAGAAGCGTGGAAGTCGGCTGATAATTATGAAAAATTGTAATATTTTTTTCCAAAAAGAGGACTTAGACCCGGACCTGTATCATTCAATGCACACAACCTTATTTATCAAAAATTTACACCTGATCTTCACTTTGACTTATTATCCAATGTTTTGCACTAAGGAATATGTATTATTATTTACCTCCAGCACTACATTTGCAATGGATACATATCCTGTTGGATAACTGTTGGTGTATCTGTTGGGCTGTCTTCTTGTTCTATGTTGTGGCCCATTTGGCCCAGCCCAGTCCTGACCTATATAAGGTGCATCTATCTTTATAACCCTAAGGAGAGAGAGTTCCTCCCTGCAGCCTCCTTCTACCTCAGGTTAGGCCCTCACCTCTGTCCACATGGTATCAGAGCAAGGGGCAGTGAGGGCAACGACGGGAAGGACTGCCGATCTGGAAGCCTAGTCTGTTGTGGCAGCTAGGAGGAAGAGGAAGAGGAAGGGAGCAGGCTGCTGCGGCGGCAAGGAGGGGAAGGCAGTGACAAGTAAGGAGACGAATAGGCATCCTGCGGGTAAGTCCTCTGGTGGTTCTGAGAGGTTAGTTTGGTGTCAAGCACGGGGGACAACAGGGATTTGGCCAAGGCTCTGAAGAAGCTGGCAGAACTTATCACTACCAAAGGAGATGGAGGAGGATCTGCTGGAGGGGGAGCAATCGTTCCCCATACCAACATCGGTCAGAAACTTGAGCTGCCGACGAATGAAATCAAGTTGGAAGGAGTGGCCAACTATCTCCGGTGGTCAAGGAGGGCGCTGTTAATTTTGAACTCGAAAGGGCTGGATGAACGTGTGAGTGGTGAAGCTGCAGAACCAACAGACAAGACCAGTCCGGAATGGAAACAGTGGAATGCCATAAATTCTCTGATTGTGGCATGGTTGCTTAACTCTTTGGTTCCTAACATTGCTGCTTCTGTAGAGGCACTCACAAAAGCTTCAGAGGTATGGGACACCCTATCAAATCTTTATTCTGGAAAGGGGAACCTTATGTTGATTGCTGAGATTGAGGATAAAGTGCATGACTTGCAACAAGGAAACAAAACTGTGATGGCATATGTGGCTGAGTTGCAGCATCTTTGGGGAGATTTAGATCATGTTGATCCTCTGGAACTTGCCCATGGGGAATGTGTGAGTGATGCTGCAAGCTCGATTGAACGTCGGCGAGTCATGAAGTTCTTGAAAGGTCTTAATCAAGATTTTGAGGGGAGAAGGGCTGCTTTACTGCACCAAACCACTACCCCTTCTCTCAAAGAAGCCATTGCAGCTATGTCCAGAGAGGAAGTGCGTCTGAATATGACAAAGGGAAGCAATTCTGTCCCTCATCCGACCTTCTACACTACCGAGAGACAAGAGATGAGAGACTGCTATACTTGTGGGCAGAAGGGACACTTGAAGCATCAGTGTACCTCCTTTGCTACACCCAGTAGGGGGAGAGGAGGATACACACATGGCAGAGGAAGCTACAGAGGAAGAGGTGATGGCAGAGGTGGTGGACAGCCATATGGACAACAGTATGGAAGAGGTGGTGGACAGCAGTATGGCAGAGGTGGTGGACAGCCATATGGACATCAGTATGGCAGAGGTGGTGGACAACCATATGGACAACAGTATGGCAGGGGTGGTGGACAGCAGCACGCTATATCACCCAAGGCACATATGGCAGCAGCTTCAGAGCCAACTACCAGTACCTCTCAGGGACAATCAAAGGAAGAAGGACAAAATGAAGCAACCTTTGGGAACTTTGCTCACTATGTCTACAAAGATGAAGGTAATATTGATAGAGTTTCTATAGCCATTCATAATGCTAATTCAGATTGGATTTTTGATTCTGGAGCATCCAAACATGTTACTGGAAATATTAGTGAGTTTGACTCTTATACTCAGTATCCTCCCACACATAGCGGCACTATCCAAACAGCAGATGGCACAACACAATCGATAAAAGGGGAGGGGTCGGTGCAATGTACACCGAACATAAAATTGTCATCAGTTCTACATGTTCCTGCTTTTCCAGTAAATCTGCTATATCTAAGTGCCCTGATTGATCAGCAGGACTACCGTATAATAGTTGATAGATATATGTGTTTAATTCAGGAAAGGGAGAGCAGCAAGAAGATTGGGACTGCAACCAGGCATAGAGGTCTTTGGCACATAGATCGTGACAAGATGGGGCATGATGCTAGTTCCGTACTTGCTGCGATTGTTGGAGGAAAGGAGAGTATGGCACTAGTTCATCATTATCGAATGGGCCACATGGCGTTTGATAAAATGTTTCGAGTTTTTCCTGATGTAATGACTGGAGTGGACAAAACCAAATTATGTTGTGATGCCTGCGAATATACTAAGCATATGAGAACCTCTTATGTTAGTAGAGGGATCAGAAGTGTATCCCCATTTGTGTTAGTGCACTCTGATGTATGAACGTGTCCTGTTGTGTCAGTAAGTGGCATGAAGTACTTTGTGACTTTTATTGACTGCTATTCCAGAATGACTTGGATTTATCTTATGCATCACAAAGATGAAGTGTTCACTTGTTTCCAGAGTTTTTGTGCCTATGTGAAAAACCAATTCAATGTTCAGGTGCAAGTGACCAGAACTGATAATGGTACTGAATATATCAACAAACCTTTTGCTGCTTTCTTATCTTCGCAAGGTATATTGCACCAGACTTCATGTCCTGACACTCCTCCCCAGAATGGAGTTGCTGAGCGGAAGAATAGGCACATTCTTGAAGTGGCTCGATCTCTTATGTTTACCATGAATGTTCCCAAATTCTTATGGAGTGAGGCAGTTATGACTGCTACATATTTGATCAACAGAATGCCTTCAAAGATTCTAGGTATGCAGTCTCCTTGCCAACTCCTTCTAAATAACAATGACTTTGTTGTACCACCCAAACTCTTTGGCTGTACATGTTTTGTAAGGGATCACATGCCATCTGTTGGCAAGCTAGATCATCGGGCTATCAAATGTATCTTTATTGGCTATTCCTCCAGACAGAAGGGTTACAAGTGTTGGAGTCCCACTGACAGGAGGACATTTGTAAGCATGGATGTTACGTTTCGCGAGTCGAACCATTTTATGACGGTGAGAGTGATCTTAGTGGCTTGTTCCAGGGGCTTGACCATCTTGGTGATGCTCAAGAGGGGGAGCAACAGCAAGGTGGTGATCAAGAGCAGCAAGATGGTAACCAACAACAACATCAACAAATTCCTATTGTTGCGGAGATTCCTGCAATTCCTGGTACACCTACACCACCTAGACCTGTACCACCACAAAGATGGCTGCAGAATCCACTTGTGTACTCTAGAAGACAAGTACAAAGGGAACAAGTAGATGCACTGGAGGAGCAACAAGACCAGGGGCAGGGGGAGCAACCCATTGGACCAGAAAATCAAGAAAGCACAAGTGTAGATTCTGCAGAGGAGAATCAATCTCAGACTGAGTCCAATAATAGCCTAGACTTGCCAATTGCAATAAGGAAAGGGATAAGGAAAGTTGGGCCCCCAAAGCGACTGAGTTATGATGACTATGACGAAGGAAATTATATTTCTTACGAGGCATTGTCACCCTCTTTTCGGGCTTTTGTTGCTTCACTGCAAACTGTATCTGTTCCTAAGGATTGGAAGGCAACCATGTTGGACCCGAAATGGTGCAATGCTATGATGGAAGAGTTAGAGGCCTTGAAGAAAAACAAAACATGGGAGTTGACAGATCTCCCTAAAGGAAAGAATACACTAGGCTGTAAGTGGATCTATTCTGTAAAAGAAAATGCAGAAGGAAAAGTGGAGAGATATAAGGCAAGACTTGTGGCAAGAGAATATAGTCAGACTTATGGCATTGACTATGATGAGATGTTTGCACCAGTGGAAAAAATGAGCACTGTCAGAATATTAATCTCTTGTGCAGCAAATTTCGGATGACCCTTGCATCAACTTGATGTCAAATATGCATTTCTGCATGGTGATCTTCAAGATGAGGTGTATATGGAGATGCCACCAGGATTTGTCAGACCTGAAACTAAAGAGAAGGTATGTAGACTGAAAAAATCTCTATATGATCTCAAACAATCTCCACGGGCCTGGTTTGACAGGTTCAGGCAAGTGGTGTGTGGCATGGGATATGGTCAATGCAATGGAGATCATACCTTATTTTACAGACATTCGGAGCAGAAAATAACTATCCTTGCTGTGTATGTTGATGATATTATCATCACGGGAGATGATGTTGTGGAAATCGCAAAACTGAAAGGATGCTTGAGTCAAGCCTTTGAGGTGAAAGATTTGGGAAAACTTAGATACTTCCTTGGAATAGAAATTGCAAGATCGTCAAAAGGGATATCACTATCTCAAAGAAAGTATACATTGGATCTCTTAGATGATATGGGCATGCTGGGGTGCCGACTGCCGAGTGACTTCAACACCTATTGACCAGAATAATAAAATCACAGCAGCTGGAGAACCCATAGACAAGGAGAAATATCAAAGACTTGTTGGAAGACTAATATACTTATGCCACACGAGACCAGATATATCATTTGCAGTGAGTGTAGTGAGTCGCTATATGCATGATCCGAGGGATGGACACTTGGAAGCAGCTCAAAGAATCTTGAGATACTTGAAGGGCACTCCGAGAAAAGGAGTGTGGTTTAAAAGTAATGGACACCTAAATGTAGATGGGTATTGTGATGCAGATTGGGCTAGCTGCTTAGATGATCGAAGATCCACCTCAGGGTATTGTGTTTTTGTTGGAGGAAATTTGGTGGCATGGAGAAGTAAGAAACAATCTGTTGTCTCGAAATCAACAGCCGAAGCTGATTACATAGCTATGTCACAGGGCCTGGGTGAAATGTTGTGGGTACGAAACCTTATAAGATAGCTGAAAATTTTAAGGCAAGGAAGCTTGAAAGTGTGGTGTGATAATATGTCTGCCATAAACATAGCAAATAACCCTGTCGAGCATGAGCGAACTAAACATGTGGAGATAGACATATTCTTTATTAAAGAAAAGATTGATGCAGGGATTATCTCATTGGCTTATGTGAGATCAGGACAACAAGTGGCAGACTGTTTAATAAAAGGACTGGGCTCAAAGGAGTGTAATCTTGCCTGTGCCAAGATGGGGATGATTGACATTTATCACCCATCTTGAGGGGGAGTGTTGGATAACTGTTGGTGTATCTGTTGGGCTGTCTTCTTGTTCTATGTTGTGGCCCATTTGGCCCAGCCCAGTCCTGACCTATATAAGGTGCTTCTATCTCTGTAACCCTAAGGAGAGAGAGAGTTCCTCCCTGCAGCCTCCTTCTACCTCAGGTTAGGCCCTCACCTCTGTCCACATATCCCCAATCCGGCAGTCTCATGTATGCAAGAATTTACTTCAGATATTCAAGTTAGAGTGGTACAACAACTTCGAATTCTGGATCGTGGAAATATAGCAGATCAAAGGAAAAGCAAACAGGAAGTCACATAAACATGGAACCAACAAATGCTTCATACTATACCACATTTTTTTTTGAGGAATATATATTTCTATATATTAAGGTAGACAGAAGTCTACCTTATGGTGACCAGAGGAGTTACAGGGGGGTTTGGGGATGGATTTACAAACCAGGGAGAGCCCTGGGGGATGAAGGAAAAAAGAAACAAAAACCAAAAAATCTCAGATTGTGAGCCTGTGTGCCCAGGACATGATCTTCGTTCTCATCCTAGTTGATCTGTGGCTCCAGAGTCTCAATTCATCAGCTATGAGGCGTAGAAGCGTTTGCCTATTCATTGATTGGTAGTTGAAAACCCTATCATTCCGTGCTCGCCAAAGGCCATATATGCATGCAGCTACACAGATAGGCCACGCTTTGCAGACAATAGTTTCCTCAGTGGTGGAGACAAATTGACTGAGAATGCTAGCTGAAGCTGCTATGTCTGCAATGTCAAGTTTCTCCCAAACCCAAGAAGCTTGCTTGCAATGGAGGGCAATGTGGTGTATGGATTCGAGTGCTGGGCACTGATCACAACCAGCATCGGCACACCAACATTTTTTGACCATATTATCTTTGGTATTCAGCCTACTCCTGAAGGCTAGCCAAAGGAAGAATTTGTGCCTTAGAGGTATAACAGGTTGCCATACCCATTTAGAATTGTCCCAAAGCAGACCTCTGTCACTGAAAAGTCTGTAAAAATCACCTGTAGTCGTTGGCTTGCCTGTAATGACCATGTACCTGGATCCTGCAGTCATTTGTATCCCTGGTTGTTGATTGTTGAGTTCAAGCAAGACTGTTTTGAGCTGTGCCTGAGCAGTGTGTGATAATGGATGGATTAGAGACAGATCCCAGTGGTCAGTAGCAAATTGAGAGGCAACTGAACATTCAGTGTCTGTGGCAAAAGAGAACAGAACAGGCACATCCAGATACAGTTTTCCCAGGTTTGTCCAACTGTCCCTCTAGAATGATGTTCTAGTGGGTTGATTTTGGTGGCAATAAGTAGCAGCTTGTACAGTAGGAATCAACTTACAAATTGATTTCCAAAAGTGTGAATCATGGCGTGTTGGTGAAATTGGTATGTTGTGTTGCATATGCCATGAAGCCATCCAGGAGAGGCAAGGCCTAATGCCAGAAGATAGGAGCTTGGAGGTGAAGTTGGCCATGACAGTGTTGTGTAGACGCAAATCCCTGATACCTAGCCCTCCATGCTTCTTTGGCATTGTCACAATATCCCATGCCACTAGACAGTGCCCACCTAGGATTTTATCCTTGTTCTTCCATAAAAAGGCACGACGAAGTTTGTCTACAACATCAATACTAGCCTGATCCCATTCAATACAGGCCATGAAGAAATTAGGTATCGCTGAGAGTACTGAGTTTATTAACTGAATTCTACCCCCTGAGACATAAGCCTTGGCATCCAACCAGGCAGGAGCCTTTGAATTTTGTTTATGACTGGTTGGAGCAGTTGTTTGGAGATCTTACTTGCAGATAGTGGCAGCCCCAAATAAGTGCATGGCAATGTTTCAGTGTGGCACCCAAGAATTGATGCAGCATTGTTGGCCTCTTGTTCAGTCATATGCATAGGTACAAAAGTGCTCTTCTGAAAATTGATTTGCAAACCTGTGAAATCAGAGAAGGCATCCAAGATGTGTTTGGCAAAAGTAGCCTGCTGGGTAGAGCCATGTAAAATAAGTAGTGTGTCATCGGCATACTGCAAGGCAGGAAAGGGGGAGCCTTGCATAATTGGGTGCTTTAGATAACCAGAGTCATAAGCTTTCCTGAACATCTGCTGTAGGATATCTGCAACTAGGATAAATATGTATGGGGATAGTGGGTCCCCCTGCCTCACTCCCCTAAGGATTCTAAATTTCCTACCGCATTGACCATTGATAACCACTTGCGCCTGTGATGTTTTGAATAATTTCTTAACCCAGATAATCCATTTTCCGGGAAAGCCTCTGGCAGTGATGGTGTGGATAATAGCCTCCCAATGAATAGAGTCGAAAGCTTTCTGGAAATCAAGCTTAAGGACAATAATTGGACGCTTCAATTTGTTCCCTGATTGGATCATCTCAATAGCCGCAGCAAAATTTTCAACGATTGATCTGTCCTTGATGAAACCAGATTGCATGGAGTCCACTAAGCCAGTAATCTTCGGCTGCAGTCTGTTGGCCATAACCTTGGCAATTAGTTTCGGAATGGAGTGCTGTAGGGAGATCGGCCTATAGTCACACATTTCGTGAGGGACCTCCCGCTTTGGTAGAAGTGCAATATAAGAAAGGTTTACCCCAGACAGATCGACAGAGGTGTTATGCCAAGCTTGGAAGAGAGCCAGCAAGTCATTTTTCAGATCGTGCAAGTAGAATTTGAATAACTCATTAGAGAAACCATCTGGACCAGGTGTTCTGTTGGACGGCGCTTGTTTAATAGCACGCTGGATTTCTTCCCATGAGAAGTTGTCATCAAGGGACTGCAGTTGTTCTGCCTGACTTGCATATAAGGTGCTCAAAAGGATGTTTGGGGACCAAATTCTGGATTCAGTGAAAATCCCTTGGAAGTAGTCAGTGGCTATGTCTAGTTTCTCCTGGTCTTTGAAATAATCGTTGCCATTGTGCGAGAGAAATCTGATTCTGTTCTTTCTGAATCTGTAAGTGGCCATTGTGTGGAAAAATTTCGTGTTTTCTCCCAGCTGACACCACTTCACTTTCGCCCTTCTCTTCCAGTGTTGTGCTTCTGCGGTAGCCATGGTCTTACCTTTGCTTTGACATAAAGACCTGATAACAAATTCCAGATTGGAAAGTCTTCTCCACTCTTCAATGGCATCAACGAAGCTGACCGCATGGTTTATGTTATGTATGATTGTCTTGAGTGAGTTCCTTCCTTTTTGCCATGCTCTGGTAGCTGCTCGAACCGAGCGTAGCCTGTGATTCAGTTTAGATACAGGTGCCATGTTCCTGGTTCCCCTTGCCAAGATATTCTTCATTAGTTGTATCAATCATTGCAACCAAACCAGTGGTCATCATACCTGAATATATATATTTTTTTTTTGCGAGGAAAAATTTCCTTAAACTATGACAGAATTACATTCCTGTTGGACAATATCACTAAGAACTGGGGGAAAGCTCCTAAGCCAGAATTGTGTGGTTTTATCCTCCCTACCCAGCTTCGCCATGACATGCCCAGCTGCATTTTGCTCTCTGGCAATTTTCATAATCTTAGTCTCTCTCTCTCGGAGAGCATCCTTAATGGATTTAATTAGATGGACTAGTGAGGAGCGGTTCATCTCAGTAGATAGAACCATGTTCACCGCCACAGAGCAGTCCATCTCAACATCAATGGGTTCTGACGACCAGTTCAGAGCAAGCTTCAGTCCCTCCTCACAAGCTGCCACTTCAGCCTCCAGAGCAGACGCACAATTTGTCAGATACCTACAGGCCGCGAAGATGACCTCTCCGTTTTCGCCACGGAGAATCATACCTGCTCCCGCCTCCCCCGTTCCAGCAATATAGCTACCGTCCACATTGAGCTTCAGTCGGCCTCGGCGGGGTCTTTCCCATTGCTTCACAGGTTTTGGCACATGGCCAGGGGCCGTCCGCCTCTGCACTCTCTCCGAATATGATATCACTTGCTTCCCTTTACACGCATCTGCTGTAGGATGTTTAATAAAGAGCAACACATCAACATAGCTACACAGGAAGCGTTTAGAGGCTGCCATCGGCGGAGCAGGCTTATCGTGTGTTAGCTCATTATGTACGTGCCATACTCTCCAGAGAATCATCATAACCATCAGCCTCTGAACGGCGTTTAGTTTGATTTAGGCAAGGAGGTGTTATTGTCCAAGAGGAGTGGCTTGTGGTCAGACGTTGGTCTGTTCAGCGTCTTGCATTCAGAGTTGTAGAATTCTAGTCCCCAATGCATATTGACTAGGACCCTGTCTAGCTTAACAAGTGTTGGTTCACGCCTCTTGTTCGTCCATGTGTATCTAGAATTGCAGATTTCGATGTCCATCAGCTCCAGCTCGTTTATCCAGTCGTTGAAAGCTTCCATCTCAGCCCAGGAGATATTGCTGTTGTTCTTTTCATGAGGATATCTGTAGATGTTGAAATCGCCAGCCAAGACCCAGGGCCCATTGATGGATTGGTGGACAGTCCTCATATCGTCGAAGAAACTAAGCCTTTGTGTGGCGTCACAAGGTGCATACACATTAGTGAGAGTGATAACAGTGCTGTCCGCAGTTGACTTAGCTCTGACTGTCATGGGGTGTTTGTTTTTCATAATTTCTGTAACGTCAAACTCTCTCTCAGCCCAGGCAATAATGGTTCCACCAGATGCACCCTCCGATGGTTGATATATATAACCAGTGTACTTGGGCGGTAGAAAATGTCTCGCTTTGAATACATCAATCTCCTGGAGCTTTGTCTCTTGGATGCAAACAAAATGTGCGTCAGCATCAGCAATCTGTTTGTAGATTAGGCAGTTTTTATCATCGTCCCCAAGCCCCCTTGTATTCCAAACGAAAATTCTCATTTGAGAAACAAGGAGCCCGTGGTGTAGCCATGCAATGCAGTATGAAATGCAGGGGCAACGAGAGACAGAAAGGGGAAACTAAACTATACCACATTCTCATCAAACCAGAGTAATCAAGTTGTAGCTAGGTTCGTACACATAAACATGGAAAGTAGCTCTGTACATGAAGAAGCTAGTATAATGTCACCATCACTTAGAAAAAGAAAAACCAATGCAACACAGTTTGTATACACAAAACACACACTAGTTTTCCTTAACGCGAGGATAATTCAGAGAGACAGAACAATATACCGTTGTAATACATACCCATCCTGTTTCTGCCAGGAAATATAATCATTACAGAACCATCAACGATGACATAAAACCTGTCCAGTTATAGTCCTAGCTTCATCTAGCCGAGGGACCAAATGTGGACATCAAGGCTGTAGAACTATCACTTGCCGGGCTTACCCTGACGCCACTATCCTCGCGAGCTTCCTCCAATGCCAGGCTGTCCTTCAACTGTGCCACCACGGTGGCCATTGTTGGCCTACGATCAGAAGTATCTGCTGTACATGCCATGGCGGTGTCGATTACTTTCCACATGGAGGTAACCTCGTAGTTATTACTGAGCCGCTCATCGGCAACCGAGCTGATATTACCAGTGGTGATCTTCTGTTTCACGCGCTGAACAATGTGTCCATGCCCTGGCATCATCGGAGCCTCGCCAGTAACTATCTCCAGTAGAACAACACCAAAGCTGTAAACGTCGCTGCTCTCAGTGAGCCTGCCAGTGTGGAAGTACCTAAAAAACAGTAGATGAGTCCCATAGAAACTAAATTTGGATGAAGCGATTAAGACAATGCCATCAATTTATCAGTTCTCTTTTTTGCCCTGGTAAATTGAACTGGTTTACTTTTCATTATATGCTAAGAGTGCAAAACCGTTATAATACGCATGAAGAGACTTACTCTGGGTCGAAGTAACCTGGTGTTCCAGCCGCATTAGTTGATACGTGAGTCTGTATTTCACTGATATAGGTTTTGCAAAGTCCAAAATCAGCTACTTTCGCCCGCAGATTTTGACCTAATAGGATATTGCCGGTCTTCACATCCCTATGAATGATTGGAAAGCTGCATCCCTTGTGCAGGTAATCTAGGCCTACGCATATCACAACAAGTCCGAGAAAACTAGTGAGAATAAAAAAAATGAGCTATAACATATATGCTTAAGGAAACAATAACTTTTCATTACATCATACCTTGCGCAGCTTCAAGCACAACCCGTACGCGTGTTGCCCAGTCTAAGGTTTCATCTCCATTTATCCCTTCATATATGATCATAGTAACGGTTAGAACAGTACCAACAAATTTATATGTGCTACAACTTATCAAGTCCCCATTGGCCAATGGTTTCGGTTCATGTATGTTTTCTCACATTAATAGTGCAATGAGCAGTGACGCACATCTTTTAGCTAGATTGTGCACTGAGTTCTCTGATCGCTCTGTGTGGTGAAATGTTTTCCCGGATGGTATTCGGGAATTTATTTGTAATGGCATTATAATTATGTGATCAATAAACTGCACACATTCTGTAAAAGAATGATATGTCAATGTTTGCGCATCTGTGCAATATTTGTTTGTTTGCAATTCAATTACTCTCTTTTGCGTTAGAAATTGAATAGCTTAGTTGAAATAAGGGTGTTACTTTATCAACCAACGAGAAATATGAACTTTATTTTGGGTGAGAAGCAATATGCAACTAAGAGTAGCTGTTACCAAGAGAATGCACCTCTAGCATGCACGGGAGATAACGTACACGCAGACACCATCCATTCCATTTGAGATTATGTCCTAGCACACTCTATCCTATTGTGTGCTCACATTAATTAATTTTTATGATGTGACCGCATGCAAAAATCTTCATGTTCATTCTGCCACAGCGTAGCACTATCTCTCCACTCACCCCCCCCACCCCCCATATGTTTTTTTATTGGATTCTAAAGCTTATCTATATCTTATCTTTTAAATTAGTAGTCTAATTCATGTTCTAACTGCATATTTGTGTTCCAAATGACAAGGACTTTGAAACAAGAACAATTTTGAATATATTCTGACAAGTTTTAAAAAGTGAATTGTTAAAAATGATGAAACTCTCTGAAACTTGGTGAAACTCCATGTACAAATGAAAAATAAAGTTCTGCGATAAACTAAATTAAATTTTAAATATATTCAATATAACTAGATTTATATGTATGTCACATTGCTTCCTTACTTTTTCCATGGTTTCATAAAATTCTATCAAGTTTCACTAAGTTCCAACCATCAAAATTTAAAATTTATCTAAATATATTCAATATAACTAGATTTATATAGTTTTCCAATAACACAACAAAACTCATTTATACGGTCTCTTTGGATACAGAATTGTTACAAATTCGTGTACACCTGTATGAAACTGTTTGAACCATACTGACTCATGTCTGTAGCATACTGACACACAATGATTCACTTTGAAACACTACTAAGTTGGATCTGAAATTATCAAACATTTAAGAATATCATATGAATATATCAAACAATATACTCACAAAACTTGTCGGAGGACAATGGACCTCGATAAAATAAAAACACTTAATCCTAGTGACACACTATTTTGAACTTATTATTCAGAAAGATGAATCCAAATAAACTGTTTTGAAACTTTTATAGTATATTATAATACAACGATGCACATTATCCCACAATGTAACATTATGACACACTATAGTACACGCACATACAATAAACTCTCTTGTGCATGCAAAATAAAATATGTGACCACAAAACACAACAAGCTTAAGAAAATCTTGTTTCATAAAGTTTCATCAAGTGTCACATTTAGAAATTTATGATTTGTCAAAATATCTCCAATGTCTGTCTTATTTCGAAGCTCTCATTACTAGTAACTCGAATGTTCAAACGGATCATAAGTTGGATTTCATATTCAAAAGCTATGGAGGTTTCCAAGTTCAGAAACGGATTAATATAATTTCATATGTGGAGATGAATGTGCACTCTACACCCAGCATGCAATAGCAACGGAGAGAGAATATGAGCCCATGCACACGGTATAACCCTTGCATGGTAGAAACGCCGCTCTCTTGTTACTGAGAACTGTAGGCATTTCAAAGGAATCAAATGTAGATAGCCTACTGAAATATCTTAAAACCACTCAAGATAGCATCTCAAGTTCAATATGTACAGTTTGTATTGGAGTTTAAAGAAAGCTACAAAGTTTGTTATAAAATAAAAAATACTTTAGGTTTCTAATGGACAAACCTCTCAGATGATCCCAAAGATTGCCTTGAGACATGTACTCATAAACCAGCGCTAAGTGATCTTTTTCCCAGCAGCAACCAACCAAAGAAACTAGATTCCTGTGATGCACCTTTGTCAAGCTATTAACCTATGTAATTTAGTGAGACAAAGGACAAAAGGAAAATTTATTAATATGCATGTAAACTCATAACGACTCACCAAACTTACTTTTCAAACTACAATTTTATTAAACAATGGAGAAAGTACCTCGGCTAAGAACTCATCAAGCCCATGCGACGATGATTCAGAACGCATCTTGACGGCAACCTCACTATCGTCTTCCAATCGACCGTAATACACGAGCCCAAAACCTCCTTTTCCAAGGAACCGTTCAAACTTATTAGTAAACTTTTCCAGCTCCTTGTATGTGAATTGACGATTCTCAGTACTTTGGAGGTGATTCCCATGACCTTTTATACTTAATGGAGCACTCTGAAGCTCGAACTCTATATGAGGATCTTGCACAGAGACTGTTGAACAAATGTCAGTTATATACAGAAGCAACAGATATATAGAGTAAAGCTTAATAACCAATGGATGTAATTACAAGTTATTAAAAGAGAGGAGCATACTCACTTTTGGGCTTTCTCTTTCCTCTCCAGATCAAACATGAAAGAACAAGTACAACCACTACAACCAGGGGAACCACAACTGAAATAGACACGATAATTTTTCTATTTTTTGATGGAGGCGGACTCATTGTTATATTGCACATATCTTCGCCAGATTCAGATCTGAAATAGTGAAGTTACATCAAACAATTTTCTACAAAAAATAATCTTAAACAATCAGGTGCCTAAAAATGATATAGGAAAAAAATCTTTAAAGTACAATTCTAATGCATGTTTATAATAAATAAAGAAACCTGATGAAGAAGACCCAAACCTGAAAACGAGTGGTCCACCATTCTTTTTACAGAGGGTATACGGAATTGGGCCATTCAAACTATTGCCAGACAAATCGCTGCAGAAAGTGACATGCAGTTTTAGACACGCAGCAATAATTTATAGCATTATAACAAATGCAGCA
Source organism: Lolium rigidum (assembly GCF_022539505.1). Lineage (NCBI taxonomy): Eukaryota > Viridiplantae > Streptophyta > Magnoliopsida > Poales > Poaceae > Lolium > Lolium rigidum. The sequence continues at coordinate 321,042,921 of NC_061510.1, read as the reverse complement.
AAATCTATTCAGATAGAAGCAAACTCAAGTGGATCATATTGGTGTACTTAACTAATGACTACAGCCTACATGTAAGAGGGATACCCAGTCATGTCAAATGTAAATATCAGATATTGTGGATAATCGAGAAATAACATGGAAGGCATGTATGATGCCCTTTATGCACCACCCCACATTCCACTAATCATCTAGCAAGATAAAGTGCTATGGTGTGGAATCATGTGTGTATGAAAAGGTCTTTTAACATTTTTTTGTCTCAGTTTTGTATATGTACCATAAACATAGGCATCCTCATTATCTGATATACTTACAGTAATTGGAGTTCTGTGAGCAATGCGAAATTATTAGATATCGATCCAGTTAAGTTACTGTTTGACAGATCCCTGCACGAAAGTTAACATCGAAAATAAGACAGAGTACATATTTGGACATGCAACATGAAAGACCATCAACATAATATTCAGCACTCACAGAGATATTATCCTCGTAGGGTTGTCAGCTGAGTTGCTACATTTCACGCCATTCCATGCATAGTTGCCTAGAAAACATGGATCACCATTCCAGTTTTTCTTTACTCCATACTCGTATTTGATGGCCATCATTGCGTCGACTACCATGAAAAAGTGAAAAGGAGGGAGTGGTGAGGAAAAAAAAACTATTTGGCCGTACTCGAGAGAAAGAACTGTTGGACCATAGAATGCAAATATGTAGTTTCAAGAGGTTCGTCAGGCCAACTGCATCCACAAAAAAAGACCACAAAACTCTGACACTTTAACACGCATTACAAAACTTAAGCTCACCACCATACTATAGTTAAACTCTGTGCGCAATTCAACCTTAAGTGACGTGGTGGGATCAACTTTTTGCATTGAGACAACCCTATAGCGCCATTTCATCAAACACCTTGACAGCATGCGGAGCAGTGACAAGGCCCCAATGTGTTTTGCGTCTGCAGGTTTGCCTATGCGCGCACGCGGAGGTGCCCTCGCCACTGGCGCTGCGATTAGCGCCTACATTGATAGCACAAATGTGGTGGCCTGTTTTGCTCTTCCTGTTTGCCTACACCGTGCGAGCCAATGCATTCCGCATCACCGGCAGGCCACCGCAACAGCTGTGCATATTTTATGAGAGGATGCACTGCCTACGGCCAACGGAGCACGGAACCTCAGGGGTGAAGCACACGAAATTATCCTCATGGCCGTTCACCCGCGACGATGACGAGACAAACAGAACAGAGAGTTCTTTTTCGTTGTCCAGATTCGCCGGGAGCAAAGGTTGAGGCGACATAGGAAGGTGCTCTCCAAGAGGGGAAGTCGTACAGAGAAGGAGGAAAACATGGCTAAATGCACGGTGAATATGGAATGGCAAATCATCTGACCATTCGTAGCTAATCCAACGGCTCGGATGGAAATTTTCTGATTTGCAGAACTAGCACATTTTCACGTGATACGTTTCCCCACCATCAGTCCCTTTCATATTTTCTACTCTCTCTACCTTTGTCTTTGCTCCACACGAGAATAGTTTGTGCTTACTGCTTAGTACTATAATACCGATGCACAGTTGCACCTCTAGAATTGTTATAAAAGCTGATCTTTTTACTGAGTTGACAAAAGGTATTTGTACAGTGCAATAACATTCTATATCGAAATGCCATCAGCATGAGAGAAACAAGAAAATACAAATACATATGTAAATGGCTTCGCAAAATATTTATGATAAAAAAGAATTTGGAAATAAAGGAGTGTGTTCAGTGGTTGGTCATATTATATAGCTAATTGACTAGAACATACATAATATGGAAACTAACTAGAACAACTAACTCGAATATTCAGGTTTGTACTAGTACTTAATTTATGTGTATAACATAAAACCGTGAGGCGACCGAGCTTAATACTATGTTATATATCTGTAAAAAAAGTTATTTGAGCTCCTAAGTTACCAGAACAGAATAGAGAAACTAACTATGAGGTATAGAGAAAGGGGAGACAACTCACAATCGTTGGAGAACGTTCTTGAAGTGATGTTAGGAATGAGTTTGTATAACTCGAATGCACTGATCATGGGGGGCAACACGGAGACATTGGTGGCTGCAAGAGTGATATTAAGGTTGCCATCGGCGATGCTGGACCAGCCAGGATTCTGCACACTAGAAGCGGCCATATATTTGGGGCTATAGGTCTCAATCTTTTCATTATTGATGTAGACGTCGAATTGCCGCAACTGGCTCTTCTGAAAGTCGGTGAAGTGGAGGAACAATCTGAACATCAACGACGGGCTGTACCCTTTCTGCAGGAAAACATTTAGCACCGTGCCATTGCCGGCGGTAGTAATGGCTGTCTGAAGAATGCGGCTGGGCACCGCGAAGCTTCCCTGATCCTTCTGGGCAATGGTATCTTGGGTGGAAAGGTTTTTCCACGAAGGGTTGGGGCTCAACGGTATCCAATATCGGTCGTATGGATCATCGGGAAACCTTCATGAAAAAGGGCAGTCCATCATTGAGAATAGACAGAAGTAGGTCTGACAACACCACCGCAAAATTTAGTGGGTGAGTGTCTAATTAATATATATGTACTATCCATTGTTCTCCAAGATATATGTGCAAACATTCCATTAAAGGGTCACACATAAGTTCCACGCACATGTTCTAGAGAGATTTTAGCATTTGGGCTCCTACACATTTCAAGTTTCACAAAGTTTGTCGACACGGGAAATTTTAACTTTTGAGAAAGGAAAACTCTATTGATCAACCGACTAAATCATCAGCCGGTTCCACATGGCATTGTTTCTGTCCCGTGTCGCACTTAGATGGACATGCCTACTCGCATCAAACCGCCGGCCCACGGTCCACTCACCCAGCGGGACCTTCCCTTGTCTCTAGTGCTACCCGATTGATCCAGAACATATACTCCATATTTAACAATCGTACGTTTGGTCTCATGCTCCGTGTAGCACTCGTTGCGGTGGAAGTAGCTAGCTAATGTACGTAGCGATCTCTCTCTATCTCACCTATCTATGAACCAAGGCATAGCCTGGTGGTAATGAGCTGCTGATAGCTCTCAGCCCACCCGAGTATGAGTCTCCGTACTCTTCTCGGTGTTGTGCACAAAATTACCGCTATCAATAACACATCGCTGCTAGATTTCTTCCCCACTACGGCCAATCATTTTTTTATCTCACCTATCTAGTAGTACTAGTTGCTAGCGCTTTCTCAGCTAGCTAGTTACTAGTAGTAGCTTAGCTGGTGTGATTATTATGGTGTATAATGCATGACTTTAAACAAATACACTCAGCTCACTTAGCTCACACACACATACAAAATATGAATGGATAAACTCATGCACACACAAACAAAAGAGAAAAGGAGAGCAATCCAAAGATAATGGGCGGGCTCACATCCAGTTCTAGCCTTGCTCAAGCGGGTCTCCGGCCTAGCTGCTTTGTGGCTAGCAAGCTTGAATCGATCATAGCAGTTCCTCCATAGTCTTTATCGAAAAAAAAAGTTCCTCCATAGTCAACTATACAGGTTAATTTGTTGGTTTTTTTTATGTTACATACGGTGTTGTGATTTGCTACTAACTGTTTTATTTATAATTGTGTATCCACATGTAACATGTTACATTTGTTATTCTACATGTACGCTAGAGAGTTTATCGAATGTTGTAAATATGTTTCAATAATGTTGGATCCTTGAGCCAAATGTGTGGGATATGTTGGTTTCTTTTGTAGCAAACATGACACATTTTTACTGATGTTTTTCTTGCAAAATGCGGATTTGTTGCACACGCTATTACTTTTTGCTATGCTAAGGTGTTCAAATTGTTACAACATTTTTTTGCTATACTTCTTAAGTTTTTTGCAGCTTTCATAGAAAACTAAGATTTCGTTGGTTGCACTTAACCTTTTTTACATGTACATGTTAAAAATGTTGTACTACTATTTTGAATGGTTTTGACAAAATAGGGAAGAAAATTAAAATTTGTTGGATAAACAAAACATTTTTGTTACACGGGGATGTTTAAATGTTTTAAAACTATTTTGAATGATTTGACATGACCGTGGAGAAAATATAATTTGTTGGACAGGTATACATTTTTTGTGACAAGGGAGTGTTAAAAATGTGTAAGATTATTTTGAATGATTTTGATAGGATCATATTGATTGGGTTTTACGTGTCATTCTCATCTTATTGAGTGAGAAAGATTCAACTTGGACGACTTACCATCACCTAATAAGCACCAACATGCAATGCTTACAGGCATGCATATGCCCCACCTGCCCTGCGCTTGCGAATATGTCATGTGATCGATACCAACACGTGAGCCTCTTTGATTTGACTTGCACTAGTCCAGACAATGAATCAATAGCACGGGTTTGGAAAAGAAACATGGGGTAGCATAGCATGTCTACCGTAGCGTCCGAAAGAATGACTCCGCATAATGGATTCCAAAAGCGACATCTCGCGTCGAACCGAACACGCTTCAGGTCAACTTTCAAACCGACTGATGCATCAGCCAGCTGATGCCTAGCGCGCATCTCAAAATATATTTTTAGAAGATTTACATACATGTGTACTGAATACAAATTCCATAGTTCAAAGTTTGAATAAAATTTGGAGTAGTTCAAAAAAATATTATAGAATTCTACCTACTGATCAATAGAGAGTGAACAGAGCATCGTAGTTTAGAAAGCCAATCACCAAGTTTGTTGTTGCAATCCTACCCAACTGTCCACCCTAATCATGTGACATGTTTCCCTTTGTAACATGATCTAGGGTAGAGCTAGGGCTTAAGATGTTTAGAACTCTATCAAAACTAGCTGGAAAGAATCAAGGCGCTTTCATGAAAGGAAGGGCCATCCATGATAGTTTTAAACTAGGAAAAGAATCAATTAAATTCCTAAGGATAGCATGATCCTAAAGCTAGACATAGCTAAGGCCTTCGACACAATCTAGAAATCCTGCAGCATAAGGGTTTCGGTCGTTGATGGATCAATTGGATGGTCATGCTTCTGTCATCTGCATCCACAAGCATCTTGCTCAACGGAATCCCAGGCACCAAAATCTGGCACGCAAGGGGTTTAAGACAGGGAGACGCTTTATGTCATATGCTATTTATTTTTGTAATGGTGACTCTCACTCTTCTATTCACCAAGGTCGAAGAAAACAAAGTGCTTACTCCCTTCCCGAGGGTGCAAGACGCCCCACAAGGCTTTAAGTTTATGAGGACGACATGATCATGTTCCTCAAAACCTTGGGTGTGGACAGAGCTGCTGTAATATCCTTGTTGGATATATTTGGTGAAGCATTAGGCTTGAAATGCAATCTAGGCAAAAGCTCGATATCCCCGATATATTATGAAGAGGGAGTGATCAAGATAATCAGCGAGGTTCTGAATTGTCAAATCACTAACATGCCCATAACATACCTTGGGCTTCCTCTTCATTTTAGAAAAGCAAGAAAAGAAGATTTTCAAGCCCTTCTAGATAAGATCAGAAGCATATTGGCTATGTGGAGAACACACATGCTCACTCAAAGTGGGAGATTAATTTTAGTGTAATCCGTGTTGAGCGCCATGGTCATATTTCACTTGATGTCTTTGGATCCGCCCCTGTGGGTTCTGAAGGCAATCAAAAAAATCCGAAAAACCTTCCTATGGAAGGGCACGAACACATTTAAAGGTCGGCATTGTCTAGTTAACTGGAAGGTTGTATGCCACCCAAAATCCAATGGTGGGTTGGGCATTTTCAACCTTGAACACATGAGTATGGCCATGCGGGTGCGCTGGGCGTGGAACATGCGTGTTGGAGATTTCAAATCCTGGTGGTCTGTGGCCACTCCAATGGAAGAAGAGAAGATGACAGAAACCTCGTTAACGCTGTTACACACATGGTCGTAGGAAATAGCAAAGGAGCTTATTCTGGACATATAATTGGATAAGTGGCAAAACCATTGAGGACATTGCACCTGATATATATCATTTGATAAACCCACTAACCAAGGCGAGAAGGAAAGTTGCGGAAGCGGTTGCTAACATAGTATGTATTGATAACATTAAGAAACCTATTAATATTCAGAGCTTTCTTCAGGTAGTTGACATTTGGGAAGGACAGGCCGAGATTCAACTAAACCAAAACTTGGAAGATGTGTGGACCTGGACATGGGACGCAAAAGGATATTTCGCATCCAAATCAGTTTACATGGCACACTATGCTTCCGCAACTCAGTGCGGCTTAGCCGAAAAATTCTGGAGGTCTTGGGCGCCACTTCACTGCAAAATCTCGGCTTGGCTTTTCATCAGAGAGAGAGAGAGTTTGGATTGCAAACAGAGTGGCAAAAAGAGGACTTCCTCACAATGATAAATGTGTTTTCTGCAACACTACCGAAGAAGATCCACCACACCTTTTCGTTGGCTGTGCCGTGATCAATAGCATTTGGAATTCAATCCTAAGATGGGCTGGATTTACCCAAGCTGTACGATCACCAATCTAAGTCTCAGATCTTGGTGGGTCAGCCCACCTTCAAAATACCGTCAAGAATAAATTCAACACCATAGTCATGCTTGTATCCTAGTCAATATGGCGGGAAAGAAACGGTTAGGTTTTCGAAAATGATTACAAACCTTTGGCCCAGATCTTGGATCAAATTCAATCAGAAGCTAGGTTATGGGCGACAGCTAGCAAGGGTCGCTTTACTCTGGAGTTCTTTTAGGCAAAACAAGTCGTACACTACAATGGAGTTTGCAAGGGACGTCCGTCTCATCTTGGATCAGTTGCGGTATGCTACAGGTCTTTTCATGGTATTTTATCAACCACTACAAACACATCCAGGCATTGGTAGTTGCAATTTTCTAGCTTATAGAAACAGCTCGTGGTGGAGGTCATTCGTTTGTGTTGTTTATTTTTTTTGCGGTTCCTTTTGCTTTGTTTGTCTATTTTTGGGCTAGGTAGTCTTGGTAGAGGTCGTTTAATCCTTCCGTATTTTTCGTGTACTTTGCCATCTTGATGGCCTTTCCTTCTTAATATGCACATGCAGCTCTTCTGCATGGTTCGAAAAAAAAGTACATGTGTGTACGTATACTGCAATGTGAAGGATATAATTGCGTTGCCCAACTCTCTTGTTCCCTCCTTCATGGTACCAGTTGTCTTTCAATCTTAAATCTGTCCACACACTTTTCGCCCTCTCTACTCCCATGGAGTCAGCCCCTTCTCCCCCCCTCCCCCCCTAATCGGTGGCGCTGACAACAATCCCTTCACCACTCCACACGTGTCCTTTACCTCCATGATGGTATCCATATGCTCCCCACATCCAACCATGTACATGTCATACTCGATATCAAGGACTCCACATACGCTACATGCCATACGCAATTCATGGTGATCTTTCGCAAGATCGGAATCCTCAAGCACAACGACGAATCCTTGAACATGGAGATCATGGCGACCGACATCCCCCTGAACTCAGATCGACCAGTGCATCTTCTCCTGGCTCTATACTACTGTTTCCCAGGATGAACTCAACATCATCAGGCAGCCCACCAACACCGCATATCACGTTTGGAGCTCCATAAAGGACCTCTACATCGACAACTGCCTCTAGCATATCGTCTACGCCAAGTAGGAGTTTCATAATCTCGTCCATGGAGAGATGTCGATCACGTTCTGCACCAACCTGAACCGCCTCTCCGACACCCTCTGTGATTTCAGCTTTGCAGTGAATTTTATGATGAAATTTTTGATAAAGAAGACTTTTTTGGTCCATCTTATGATAAATGGATATATATAATTATTGGTATCGATACTATCTTGGATGATGGTTTTCTTTTATATTCTACAAATTACTTGTGATAAAAAATGTGAATTTAAAACAAAAAAAACCTCCTATGAAATTACAATATTTTTAGGACCAACTTTTAGAATAATAGCAAGTCTTATTTTGGTGATAAACCTATAATGTTTGCTACACTATTGATATTAATCTTTCTTTAAAGAGAACGGGAATTTGGATTAAGTTGCTAATCATATGAATAATTATATATTTGATGCAATTTCCTCCATTAACGATGTGTGATTTGCCACTATTACTAGTGATGATGGTCATGATCTAGAATCCAATTATGAAATTTTAACCCTCCTAGACCCGCTTGATAGGAGAAAGTATATATCTTGAGAACAATCTTACTTTTATTCCTAAGTTTGCCTTACATGATATCTGGAGTATTGAATCCTATGGGACTAGCAATTATCAGGCGGGATGTATATACGTTTTTGTTAATACTTTATATTTTCCTTTCCATATATTGTTAATTTTTAAGTGCCAATTAACTATCTATTTGACTTCTTCTAGCTATCCTATTTTCTAAAAAAATATTGTTTGCTTACAAGAGGCATAGGCTTTGGAAGAGGTTTGAATTAAATGAAATTCATGTTTTGCGGTGTTCTCTGTTTAATGTTTCAAAGTGTTAACATTCATGATTGATCCATATGAGCAACACTAAAATAAAAATCCTACCTATATGGCTATAAAGAAAGTGATCACTAGAGCTTCTTTTTTTACTCACCCATGTTTTATAATTGTATAGGATTGTTTCTTCTATGTATTATTTGAATGAAGTACCAAAAATATGAATGATAACTAATAGAATCTTGTTTTGTACAGCTTTGTTGTATCTCTGGAATTTCTTTGACTCACTAGAGTCGTGGTAGTATATGATTGTTATACAAAACATGCATCATTATGTCCTTCGTATGGGCAAACGTTTTCGTAGTTTTTCACGAAGTTTAAGTACTCTGATAAAATCAATCTTACCTCTATAGCGAGCTAATTTTTTCTTATAGTAAGTTGTTAAGGAGTTGTTAAAATGTAGATTAAGGTGATTTCTCTTGGATATACAGTTTCGTCAAATCTAATATCAACACAAGAACGATGATAAGAAAATGAAGAATGACGAAAACCTTAATCGTGGGATTTACCCCAATATTCCCCTTCTTTCTCATATTATTGTGGGTTTGATCACTTTAAACCTATTTTTTATGTACCTCCATGTACATGCAATTCTTGAAGCTTATGGATTTTTTATTATAATATATATGGTCAGAATAAAAAGAGAGACAAATGTATTTTGTTATATATCGAATAAAATGAGCTTCAATTGTCAAAATCCTTCAACGTCTAGGTCACCACACCATGCAACGCAACGTGTGTGCATCACGTTTGGTGAATCAATTTAGCTCATATTTTGATGATAGAGAACTTCTTTGCCTCGTACAATAAATCAGTGTGTACGCTGTGAATGCGTATATGCATGCTTGCCCGTTTGCCGTGATGTTTTCATACTTCCCCATCCCGATTACCACATGCTAGCCATTTTGGGGAGCAGACTTACGAAACCCTGTCCCAGATATTGTAGCCAAAGATGTCCGATAAGATTGATTGGGTGCCTCTTAGGGTGACTGCTCACTTTTGTTTGATTCTATGGACACTGTCTGGCCTGTTTCACAGTCCTATACCCCGGCTCGTCACCACGGGTCCCGACAACGACAATGCTCCGGTGGTGGCTTTCATGATTAGTCTGAATTTCAAGTGTTATTTTCGTGGTTGTTGTACTGTTGTTGCTAAGACTGCAATATTGTTGCGGCATTTTTATTTCTTAGTTTATTTTTTTTAGTTGTGTGCATCCGTAATTCTATTAGAGTATTGCGTTGTTGTAGAGATTGGGTGTATTTGAAATCTTCTGATATTAACATATTCCTTTTATCAAAAAAAAAAAGTCTGGCTGCTGGATAAAATGACATAGAAAATTGGCCTTCTCTCTCTTTATTCATTTTAGAGACAGAAATAGGAAAATATATGTAATATTTAAATTTGTGATACAAATTTGGCATTAGAGCATGGAAGTGCTCCAGTTTCCTTTTTTCTCGATTTAGATCTACCCTCACAATTGAGCATTAATTCTCTATCAACTGAGAACTAACCCTATTTCCAGTCAGATGGCATTATTGAATTTCAGTTGTAACACCGTGTTGCAGCTAGCTCATAACTAGCAAAAACACAAAGTAATCCTATGGTTTATATCATTTTCTTGTTGCAAGCAATCTAACGGCATGGGAGCATATTTTTGGTTGCAAACGGTGCCCATGCACTAAAATTTCAGTTGCAGACTCATATGCATAAATATCACAACACAATGCGAAAGTCCGAGATTCAGCTAAGAATTAACAAAACCGAAGAAATAAATATCACAATTCAGCAGTATCATAAAACTTTAAACATACCGGCTAAATGTGTCCGCCCCCAAATTTGTCCTGTCATACGTGGACATGGACGCGTTGATTGTGACGCTCGGGTAAAGCGAGGCTCCCAGTGGCCGGAGCTCCACCGTGGTGACAAACGGTGTACCGGTGGCTTTGTTCACCAGACACACAGGCACCCAGCTAGCCCACGCGACGAAGACCGCCTCGGAGTAGTAGTTGACCGTCGACGTCTGGATCATGACTGTGTCCCAGTGGTTGGTTCCCAGGTGCAGGTCGAACCGCACCGACGGCTCGGCGTCGTAGTTCCCGTGGAAGAACTCCATCCGGACCAGGTATTTGTCACCGCTCTTGGTGGGGAGCGTGTAGCAGTTCCGCAACCCGGAAGGGAAGCTCCTAAGCGTTCGTCGAGAGACCTCAACGCCAGTGCTGCTCACTAGATCGTTGGCAATCCCGTGGTTCTCCCCGCCGTCGACGTAGGGACCGTCGGAGACATAGGTGATCTTTGTGTTCGAGTCCAGGCGGCCGCTGAGTGCGGCGTCCAACCCGCAGTCGATGCTCAGAAAACCTGATTGTCGACACAACCAGGATGAAAAGATCAGTTAGAATATCGATCAAAAGCCGGCTATTTCAGTCCGTGATGAAAACATCAACATGTGTTGCAGATTTTCAGTGTTGTATACTTGGATGTAGGCACTTCGGGTTAAGAGTCTATACCTTCCTGACCGGCGGCATGAACTCCCGTGGCTGCTAACACGAATGTACCAAACAAAACAATCAACGCCATTGAAACAACAACTCTACGCTGAATGCGCTACGACACCTGCAAATTGAGCAATGAGTTGCGTGTATATATTGCGCGCTAACTTGAGATGAGACTTGTATGGTCGCGTACGTCAACATGGCTTAATAATAATAAAGGACAATAATTGTAGGTACTTCTCGCTTAATTAACTCACATTTTTTTTACATAATTAACTGACATACCTGCTCTCATCCACTGGCCATTTGGTTTTCAGTTATCTCAATTGACCGATTTTTTTTTTGGCTGTGAAGTCCAACTATTTTTTTTGACCAAGATGTATATATTTGAGTGCCTAGTCTGATGAGAACATATTTGGCTGCATGCTCGTGGCGCATCCAGAGACCGGGGTTTCAACATCATTTTCGGGAAGAAAAATACATACCTCCTCTTGGCCACTGGTCATTTTATTTTGTTTTCCGTTTGGCAAATTGACCAATTATTTGTTTGCCTGAAGTGAAACTAAATCACTTTGACCAAGATACATATATTTCAGCACATGCTATGATAAGAACATATTCGGTCGCATGCTTGACGAGATGTGTGCCTTCACACGTGGTCATCATGAGTACGTGCCGTGGGATGAAAGGGGTGCAGGTCAGGTCCCTGTACCGTAGAGATATAGTCTGACCCTACTTATATCCAAGAAGTGTTGGAATTTTTACTAATATAGTTCCAACTCATTTAATTTAGGTCACAATATCTAAAAATCACAAAGGTTGATACCTACTATGATGAGAACATATTCAGTTGCATGCTTATGACGCATCCAGAGACCGGGGTTTCAACATCATTTTCATGAAGAAAAATACGTACCTCCTCTCGGCTACTGGGCATTTTATTTTGTTTTCTGTTAGGCCAGTTAACCGATAATATATTTGGCTGAAGCGAAACTAAATCACTTTCACCAAGATGCATATATTTCAGCACGTGCTATGATAAGAACATATTCGGTCCCACGTTTGACGAGATGTGTGCCTTTACGTCGTGGTCATCGTGGGTGCCGTGGGATGAAATGGGTGTAGGTCCGTGTACCGTAGGGATATGGTCTGACCCCACTTATATCCGAGAAGTGTTGGAATTTTTTCTAATTCAGTCCTAACTTATTTAATTTAGTCCATAATTTCTGAAAATCCTAAAGGCCCAATTTGCCCATTCATGCATGACAAGGGGTGGGACAAAAGTTCAGTACCATGAAAACACAAATGCCACATTCTCCTGGTTGCAGAGCTTACCACGAGTCGGTACAGTAGACCTCCGAAACCCCGCATCTTGTGATCCTGTACTGGAGAGCGGCGATAACATTTTTGGGGAGCACTCTTCGCGAGTACTGACTTCCCCGACAATGATATCTTCCCCGGCATCAGTAGTCTCTACGACGACATGGGAGAAAACACCAGAAATGCAAACGGTTCTTCTTCTGTGTCCTGTATGTTATCATATTTCTCCTAGTTGAGATCATGATGCAATTTCTAGTTCTAGTATCATGTCTAGAATTTATAATATCGCACTATATGTTAGATGACATGGCAGGGAGTGGTGTTTTGGCACGTGGGATCATATGATCCTTTTATTTTGAAATGCATCTTAGATACATTTTGAAACATCAAAAAATTGAAACAAAAAAAAATCGCCCGTACATCTTCATGTGCTACACGCCCACAAACTTGTTTCATGAAAATTCGACTTGTCTTGTGGCATGTGTAAAAAAGATAAAATTTGGTGCTAAAAGCAAAGCTTGTCATAACATAAATTTTCTCTTTTTTATATAGAACACAAAAAGTATCTGTTTTTTCTCGAAACTTGACGACCACACATATATTGTAGAGGTGTACATGTAGAATTTTTTGTCAAAAATTTTTGACACTTCAAAATATATTTTCTTGGTATAGGAAGCATATGCACCGGGTGCCAAATTGAATTTCCGATGGCAGGTCTAGTTTCTTTCCTTTACTTCTAGCCATGTTCTATCTACTGTTTTTCTGGATAACTTATCCGAAAAATTGCTTATATTTCCAAAAATCCAAAAACCTTATTATAGGAAATTTTCCCTTGTTAGCTTTTCTGCATCTATGAGGCCAACACTATTCGAGGGTGTGAATTTTAAAACATGGCGTGCCAAAACAATTCTCTGTCTCACAACCATGAGATGATTTGATGCAATTAAAGGCAATCTTATATGAGGGCTTACTCCACTCGAGGAGAAAGCTTTTCAGCAATCCGGCACTCTTTTGAGGGGTGTTATTGTTAGTGTTCTTGGTGAGAATGTTGTTGGCTTATATTTATCATCACTACGAGAAATGATATATGGGATGCGCTCGAGGCCATGCATGTTTGGGGTCTCGAATGCGGGTAGTGAATCATATGTCATGGGGAAATAATATGACTAGATGACTGATGAGCGATCCGTTGTTGAGCAGGCTCAAGATATATAGTCCATTGCCAAGGAACTTGAGCAGTTTGCGTGTGTGTTACCAGACAAGTTCATTGCTCCAGACATCATTGCCAAACTTCATCCTTCATGAAGAAATTTCGCTACATCTCTGAAACACAAGAGACAAGAAATTTATGTCATGCATCTCATTGATACTCTTGATGTCGAAGAAAAGGCTAGAGAAAAAGACACACGTGCTCGAGGTTCCGAGGGAGGTTCTATGAAGTTCGTAGTTCTATGACACATGGTCTGCTATCTTAATAGAGTTGATGAGTTCCTTAGATCCTTGTACTCCAAGGAGAAGCTCTACATCAGGTGAACTTTTTTGCTTTTAAATGTTCAACACTCTAGAAATAATATTTGATTAAAGAACAACCACAGTTAATTTAATATTCTGTGGTAACTTTTTCCAAGATTACAATGCATAATCTAGTGGTCAGAACATGCATCTAGGAGAATTTGAAGGTAATATATGAAACATTTCAGGGGACTAGGCTGGTCAATAGTCCTTAATTCATCTGATGCAACTCGCCTGATGTTGGTTAGATGGCATCTATATGAAGTTATTTGTTGTTGTTGTGGGCGCTATAGTTAATTTGTTTTCTTGATTTGCAGTCAGAAATTAATGATTATATGACGAATGTGCTATAATATAACACGTCCTTTTCCATGAATGCCTTGTTCGAAATCGCATGGAGTGCTCAGAGTTGTCTTATGCATGTGGCTATGAGTCAACTAAATGCAAAATGATAAATGGTTGGAACTTGTCGTAGGCGGCTACATCTCCCTTTGCAGCACTTTAAGTTGTATTGCGTCTCTTTCATGGTGTTGCTTATATTTTGTGCCCATCGGAGCAGTATATTTTGTGTGAATGTGAACAATATATTCCATTATTTGGTGAATGTACTTAAGAATTGATGTTTTCTTATGAACATGTATGGTCTATGGATCATGTTTCTATTTTAATTTTCCATGCGTATCTACGAAAGTTGTCTTAAATTTGTCAAAAATCGGATGTATCTAAATACTATTTAGTAGTAGATACATTCTAGTTTAGTAAAATCTCCAACAAGTTTCACGAGACGGATCGGAGGGAGTGCCTTAGAGTCTATCTTGTCGCCGTGTTCATTGAAAAAGAAGACAAGTTGAGACTAAAGTTGGTTCCTCAACTAAACTAATGGGTTGTACTATTCAAGCGTAAGTCAGTGCTTTTCTGATATAAGCATGAGTTTGATAACCTCCAAGTGCCGTAGTACAATTCGATAAGTATTCGAGTGTCGAATCCACGAGGAACTGAAGGTAAACTATCTATTTTCTAAAACCCTATAACCCAACTATGTGGTCTTCTATGCAAAGCTAGGAGATATGGTGTGTGTGTGTGTGTGAAGAGGTTTCTACTATAAAACTACAAGTGCTACAAAAATGCGATGAGTAAAACTAATACAAGAAAAATATAGTTCAATAAAGTAAAATAAGATGAAGTGAAGTGGAGTAACTCAAGGCAGTAGGTGTTCTAGCAAATTGCTACTTCCTCCAATTCATATTAATTGACTCTAATATGAATGGATCTAGACACATTTTAGTTCTAGATACATCAATATTAGAGTCAAGTAATATGAATCGGAGGGAATACTTCATTTGTGTGGTTGTCATAATTAGTGAATCACAAAGATAGTCTTTTTATAGTTTCTTCTAGAGAGGAGCCATAGATAGATGTAGCCATAAACATGAGCAATTACACCACTAGTGATTAATCCCAAGAATATATTAAGAACAAACAAGGGAACCATAAAGACATAAAGTCCAATCAAATATGTAAGTTTAAAGGTTCCCATAGTTATACCCCCGTTGATTAGCCATGAATTAATACAACATAAATCTAAGAATTGGGATTCGGTTTCTGTCAAACTCCGGCTATCCTCATCCTATCAACATGCAACGGTGACAACCTTATGCTTCCCCCAACATATGTGTGCACTCATATATCAGTACAAAAGACCATCGTAGAGGACAACATATACGTGTATGCAACCATCACAAACTATCTCACAACTGTGACGAACAAGTCGGCTGGGGCGGGGGATGAGGGGCGAGAGGTTAAAGGCGCTAGGGATGTGATACGTCCAAAACGTATCTACTTTCCCGAACACTTTTGCTATTGTTTTACCTCTAATTTGTGTATTTTGGATACAACTAACACGAACTAACGCTGTTTTCAGCAGAATTGCTCTGGTGTCTCGTTTTTTTGCAGAAATTCAACTTTCAGGAAAATCCCCGGAATTAATGTCGAAGGGCTTAATTTTCCAGAAGATTCACGGAGCCAGAAGGGCAGGCCAGGGGAGGGCCCACGGCCCCCACACCATGGCCCGGCGCGGCCTAGGAGGGGGGTGCGCCACCCTATGGTGAGGCCGCCTCGGCCAGCCTCTGACGCCCCCCTCTGGACTATTTAAGGGTTTCGATCTAAAAACGCGAGACGGGAAGTCGAGATCGCTAGAAGACATCCAGAACGCCGCCACCATCGCGAAACTCCGCCTCGGGACCAGAAACTCCGTTCTGGCACTTCGCCGGGACGAGGAATTGGAGGAGATCATCGCCATCGTCACCACCGACGCCTCTCCATCGACCAGCCATGTTTCCCCCGTCCATGTGTGAGTAATTCCCCCGCTGTAGGCCGAAGGGGATGGTAGGGATTGGATGAGATTGGTCATGTAATAGCATAAGATTGTTAGGGCATAGTGCCTAGTATCCGTAATTGGTACTTTTATGATATTGTTGCAACTTGTTATGCTTAATGCTTGTCACTAGGGCCCGAGTGCCATGATCTCAGATCTGAACATGTTATCAATTCATGATGATATTCATTGCTTTATGATCTTACCCGCAAGTTTTATACACGTATTGTTGTCCGGAACCCGAGGCCCCAAAGTGGCAGTAAATTGGGACAACCGAAGGGGAATGCGGTGATATGAGGATCACATGTGTTCACGGAGTGTTAATGCTTTGCTCCGGTGCTCTATTAAAAGGAGTACCTTAATTTCCAAGTAGATTCCCTAGAGGCCCGGCTACCACCGGCTGGTAGGACAAAAGATGTTGTGCAAGTTTCTCATTGCGAGCACGTACGACTAAATATGGAACACATGCCTATTGATTGATTAGTACTTGGATACCGTTTTATTACTATCTGCAAATGCCCTACCTTGATTGTTACATGAGTTTCTCTCATCCATGCAACGCCCGTTCATCCATCCCCGTGCCTACAGTATTTTAATCATGTTGTTTACTATAATCACTACTGCTGTCTTTGTTACATTGCCGCCGATATTTCACTACTCGCTATCGCTATAAACTCGTTACTACTGATAAACTCTTGCGAGCAAGTCTCGTTTCCATGTGCAGCTGAATTGACAACTCCGCTCGTTAAGGCTTACAAATATTCTTTGGCTCCCCTTGTGTCGAATCAATAAATTGGGTTTTACTTCCCGCGAAGACCGTTGCGATCTCCTATACTTGTGGGTCATCAAGACTATTTTCTCGGCGCTCGTTGCCGGGAGCATAGCTTTATTTGCAAGCTCACTTGGATTGATATTGTTCGCTGCAAATTCTCCATCATGGGTAAACCTCGCGATACTAAAGTCGCCATATTACCATACACTACAAGAAAAGGTACAACTCCGAGTACCTTCGCCGCTCTTGATTCACCATCTGTGATAAGTAAACTTGTTTCACCACCACAAGCTTCAAATGCTGGTACTTCTGATGAATCTGAAAATTCCTCTTATAATTTTGATGATGCTTCTGCTGTGCTTGATAATGATGGTTCATTAGGATCTTTTTTAGATGCTACAATTGCTAGGTCTAGACAAATTGAAAGTACTGAAATTCCTAATGAAAATGCTGCTACACCTCGTTAATTCACCCGAGTCTCGTTGAATACTCTAGTGATGATCTTGATGAAGATTATGTAGAACTTGATGATGATTTCATTGATAAATGCAATGCTACTACTCGGTACAAGTAATATTAAAAGGCTTCTTGCACAACATACCGTTAGATATAAACTCGTCTCCCGATCCTAAATTTGCCACATCTCCTATAAACATTAAGGATAAGGATTATGATTTTTCTCTTGATTTATCTCATATATCTATTGTTGAGAAAACACCTTTTTGTGGTACTGAAAAAGAAAGTGATGTAGAACACATGATTGAGCTGTCTACTCTGAGTAGCTTGTTTTCTGATGATGTTAAGAAGCGTACTTATTTCGTTGCTAAAATTTTCCTTTCTCGTTAAAGGATGATGCTAAAACTTGGTATAATAGTTTGCCACCTGATTCTATTGATAGTCCAAGTGATTTACTTGATGTTTTCTTTCGGAAATACTTTCCTGCTAGTGCTCAACATATTGCTTTGCAGAGAATTTATAATTTTGACCAGGAAGATGGAGAGAAATTGCCCGAGGCTTGGGCGAGATTTTGCTCTCTTATCGAGCTCGGCTCGGACATGATCTGGAAAAGCATGATTTACTTGATATATTTTATAGTGGACTAACCATTGAGTCTAGGGAATACCTGGATAGTTATGCTGGTTGTGTTTTCAGGAAAAGAACTCCAGACGACGCTGAAGAATTATTGGCTAGAATATGCCGGAATCATGATGATTGGGCTACACCTGAACCAACCCCGACACCAATATTGAAGAAGAGGGGTATGATTAAATTAAATGCTGAAGATATGATGGAAGCCAAGAAATCTCTTAAAGAGAAGGGTATTAAATCCGAAGACGTGAAGAATTTACCTCCCATAGAAGATATGCAAGATAACTCCCCCTTCATCCATGATTGAGGTACACTCTCTTGAACGCTTTACTAGGGAAGATATTCCGTATTCAAAACCTCCTGCTCAATGCTTAGATGAGTTTGATAATTATATTGTTAAGCAAAATAATTTCAATATGAGAGTAGAGAATCATTTAATGGAAAATTCTCGAGCTATTAGTGAATTGCATGGTATTGTGGATAGAACCTCCAATGATGTTAAGATGTTTGTTAAACATTTTCATATGGTTCAAACTCAAATTGATCAACTCACTAAAGTGCAAAATGACTTGTTAAAAAATAGTTCTAAAGAAAAACATGCTTATGAAGTAACAACTAGAGGCGGTGTTTCTACCCAGGATCCTCTATATCCTGAAGGGCATCCCAAAAGAGTTGAACAAGATTCTCAATGAACTGAAACTAGTGCTCCATCTAAGAAAAAGAAACATAAAACTGTTGTAGAATCCTCTGAACCTGTTAATGATCCTAATAGTATTTCTATTTCTGATGCTGAAACTGAAAGTGGTAATGAACATGATAAAGATAACGATAAGAATGATGCTTCTGATAAAGAAGAGGTTGAAGAAGAACCTGAAAAGCATGCTAAAAATAAAAAGTATACTAAAGAAGATTTTATTGCTAAGAAACATGGTAATGAAAGGGAACCTTGGGTTCAAAAGCAAATGCCTTTTCCTGCTAAGAAACTAAAATCAAAGGAAGAAGAACATTATAATAAATTTTGTGATTGGATGAAACCTTTATTCCTGCAAATCCCTTTGACTGATGCTATTAAATTGCCTCCTTATTGATACGTCTCCGACGTATCGATAATTTCTTATGTTCTATGCCATATTATTGATGATACCTACATGTTTTATGCACACTTTATGTCATATTCGTGCATTTTCTGGAACTAACCTATTAACAAGATGCCGAAGTGCCGCTTCTGTTTTCTGCTGTTTTTGGTTTCGTAAATCCTAGTAACGAAATATTCTCGGAATTGGACGAAACGAAGACCCGGGGCCTATTTCGCCAAGAACCTTCCGAAGACCGAAGAGCATACGAAGTGGGGCCACGAGGTGGCCGGACCACATGGCGGCGCGGCCAAGGGGGCCCGCGCCGCCCGTGGTGTGGGCCCCTCGTCGGCCCCCGACTCGCCCTTCCGCCTACTTAAAGCCTCCGTCGCGAAACCCCGAGGCGAAAAACCACGATACGGAAAACCCATCGAGACGCCGCCGCCGCCGATCCCATCTCGGGGGATTCTCGGAGATCTCCTCCGGCACCTTGCCGGAGAGGGGATTCATCTCCCGGAGGACTCTACACCGCCATGGTCGCCTCCGGAGTGATGAGTGAGTAGTTCACCCCTGGACTATGGGTCCATAGCAGTAGCTAGATGGTTTTCTTCTCCTCATTGTGCTTCATTGTTAGATCTTGTGAGCTGCCTAACATGATCAAGATCATCTATCTGTAATACTCTATGTTGTGTTTGTCGGGATCCGATGGATAGAGAATACCATGTTATGTTAATTATCAAGTTATTACATATGTGTTGTTTATGATCTTGCATGCTCTCCGTTACTAGTAGAGGCTCGGCCAAGTTTTTGCTTTTAACTCCAAGAGGGAGTATTTATGCTCGATAGTGGGTTCATGCCCGCATTGACACCGGGACGAGTGATGGAAAGTTCTAAGGTTGTGATGTGCTTGTTGCCACTAGGGATAAAACATTGGCGCTATGTCTAAGGATGTAGTTGTTGATTACATTACGCACCATACTTAATGCAATTGTCTGTTGCTTTGAAACTTAATACTTGTTGACGTCAGAAACCCACCGGCGGGCAGCGACGGGCAACACAGTAGAGCTGGGAACAACTAGGGCTGCGGCTGGCCCCAGTCCCTCAGAGCGACGGCCCGCAAAGCCTCCTGGTCACACGTCCGATGCTATTGCAAGGGCGTGCCACCTGACCTATACCTGGTCAGGAAGGTGTTGGATGATGCCTCGCTTAGTTTCCTGCAGGGCACACACGTAAACATTAAATACGAGCCTCGATCGGTGTGGGGACCCCGGACTAGCTGTCCAAAATCCCTGTTATGTATACAGTTCACGATCCCATGATCAGTGCGTCGTGAACACATAACCGAACTGATATCAAATTACACCATCCATTACAAAGCGGAATAAGAAAATTACAACATGGTCACATGACCAATACTTACATAATAGCCTCGAAGGGCCTAACTAAACATCGAGTAGCATCATCACTTCAGCAGCAGCAGTACCCAAGTCATCTCGCCATAACCCTACAGCAACCGATCGGGAAGACGTTCCTAGCTCGCATAGACGTCGCCAACTCCTTCTTCGTCCTGTCGAGTTCCTTCAAGTCTGGCCAAGTAAATAGCCGGGGACAAAGCCGTGAGTACATTTGGAATTGTACTCGCAAACCATCAAGAAAGGTACTTTGCAAGAGTGCAAGATAACAAGTGCTAGTCTAATGATGACAAGAGGGAAGAGCTAATTTCTCTAGTGGAAATAGCTTGCGGAAGAGAAATGGTTTCTCTGGTGGATATAGCATGTGAAAGAGAAATAGTTTCTCTTGTGGATATAGCATGTGAAAGAGAAATAGTTTCTCTTGTGGATATAGCATGTGAAAGAGAAATAGTTTCTCTTGTGGAGATAGCATCCCGACATCTCCAGTGATGGGGACACTATGGTGGTCCTATGACATCTCTATATCTTTATTGAAGAAGATACTTCAAAGATAGACTACGACACCTCTATATCTTTATTGAAGAAGAGTTAGCATACCGCCATCTCAGGTGATGGGGATACTAGGGAAGTCCTAAGACATCTCTATATCTTTGTTAAAGAAGAGTTCCTCTACATGAAACATCAGGAAAAGTTCCCCACTAGGTCTTATTTTTCCACGACCATCTCCATATGGTCGACACACGCCCTTTTTCCGTACCCTTCCGGTACATCCAACACAACACTTTCTTTGCAAAGCATTTATCAAAACAAAACTCAAGCCCCGGTAAAGGTAGACCTTTGCAACCCGTCCATGACCGCGGACGCGGCTATTCGAATAGATTTAACTCTGCAGAGTTTGCACACTTTCCCCACAACTATCCGGATACCTATCGTGTGGGCATCATCCCTGCATAACAACATATGCCACGACGGATACCCGGACATAACCTTTCGCCCATCTCCACTGGCACGAGTCCTTCCCTGCGGGCTTACCCCTTCCCGGCACCCCGGCAGCATACCTCCTTTTGAGCGTATCTCCGGCGCCACGACGGAAGACCCTCGTAATCGTCCGGCTATCGGTCTAGACGAGTGTATTGCCTCCTCCGGAGCGCAACCCGGCGTCGGAGGTCGTCATGACCCTCCCTAGAAAGTTGTGAAGGGTGCTCCTGCCAGCTTCAACAAACTACGGGCTAAGCCCCGTCCCACACCAGGGTAGAGTGGTTGCGCGATAAAAGTTGGGCTGGTGTACACTTATACGCAGGTGCTCCTTTTAAAACCATTTTTCCCACAACACCTTGGTTGTTCAACAAACAGCCATACACCACTTTTCCGATCATCTTTACCAAGATCCTTTGCTTTCTTAAACCATACGCTTGGGTTAACTCACCCAAGGTTTTCATAAAACATTTATAACAAGGTAAGCCTTGAGGGGTTCCCAACCTATAGTTTCATGAGTTGAACTAGAATTGCACTATGGCCGAGATGAGAGTCATCTTGCCATAGAAGGTATAAAGGGGTAATGGGTGGATCATACTCGCTTAAGATAAGCATGTATGATTCCAACACAAAAAGGATTATACTTTCAGATTTGAGGTGCTAAAAGTACAATTTAGATAGTGGAGTATCACTATCCAACATACTCTCCAATGGGTACACGGCATACTCCTCTCAAGTTGAGAATACACCAAGATCAAGACATTGATACCTCTAAAATACAAAAGTGGTGAGTGTGGTGTAAGTACTATCTTGAGAGGGAAGATGCTCAAGTTGAGCATACAAGATAACCAAGTGGAATAGCACGGCCATAATATCATGCATCCCATAACACAAGGACAATGGTGGAGTATCACCACTAGGGAGTACCCCACTTGCAATTGCACACAGATGACATAAATAGAGATAACAACACACATAGAATTCAAGGTGCTTTGGACATCAACAAATGACATCCAACTAGACACCAAACCAGAGATCAAAAGATGGCTTGCCTTGGCTTATTTGTCCCTGTACGTCTTCAACTCCATCAATATAAGAATTCCAACAACCTATAAAAATCCTCGTCCGATTCCACTTCTTCTTCTTCTCCGGAATTGTTCGCATCTATCGCCGGAAAATATAAAAGGAACACAATCAATCACATTGCATCAACAAGACAACATTCAACAATCAACAACTAACCATGCAGCCAAGGTATAACATACTAAGGACTTTTAGATACCACAAAACAACTTTAAGAGTTTTAATTTAGAAAACCCCATTTATTTACCTAGCAAAGGTATGGGTGCATCACAACTTAGCAATTGCCTCTCTCGGTTATCACCATGGTATAAACCAATTATCCCCTGGTAGATAACATCATGAAGAGGACAAGAGCATTGGTTTGGCATCACAAACATTCACAACATAATTTCAAACATTTTTGGAAAAGTAGAAATCAGTTTTCCTAATTTAATTTGCTCACTTAACACTATACACAAATAGGAAGCAAACCATATACCACATCATTTGAAAACTTAAGCAAAACAAAAGAGCTAATGTTAGGTTGCAGAGGTTTTGTTTTGCAAGCATAAAACAAGGGTTGCCCATCTCTACTAAAAAGAGTTGGTCAAGGGTTTTAAATAAACCGAAAAGTTTTGCTTCAACAATGCATGTCACACATAAACATTACTAACAGCAACAAATATGTATGAACAGAGACTAATAATATTTTTCCTAGATAGCCAGTACTAATACAAGACTAACCCAATTGGAATCACCCAAAAATATTAAACCTACAATTTTAGGAATTTCTTTGAATCTGACTGTCCAGAAAAAAAGATCTGTAAGCCATAAATCGTAGAAAAATCCTAAAAATATGAGGCCACTTGCATCTGAAAGGTATTTAAACAGAGATGCATACACAATTGGATTTGGGTTCAAATTATTTCTGAAACTCTCACAAATGAATTTACAAATTTACTGCATGTATGTACCATTTTCTTTCTCTCTGGAGTTACAGAACATATAAAGTTTTGAAACTTGTTTGAGGTGATTAAGAAAACCTTCAGTGGTCTTACAGAATTGGAATCACTCAATTAGGTTCAAAAATGGATTTTTGATGAATTAAAAGCTAACAGCCATGTCTGCAGAACATACAGAACAATTTTAATTCATCAAAAATCATACACAAATCATAAAAATATGAGGTCTGCTGCATCTGAAAGGTATTGAATAGGTGGTTCTTACCCAGTTGGTTTCATTCAAAAATTCGTTTCCAAGCTCCTGGTTTAATTCGACAAAGTCAGATCTGACCAGATCTTGATCTGTGAACCATTTCAGTTTCAGCAGGTCAATCGAAGTGAAACCAACGCCAAAATGAAGGTACTGGAGAGTGCTTTCACCCACAGTTGAGTTTGCTCAAAAAGGTTTTGTAAAACGGGAGAAATCTAACAAACAGTGATTCTGCATGTTTACAGGACTTTATTTACCATGCAAAATCCGTAACGAATTTGAGGATGAGACCAACGCCAAGTTGTAGATCTTTTCAATATCTATCTGCGGAACTTTGAATCACTCGATTTGGATCTGCACACTAGATTTGGCGGATTTTACAAGTTCGTACCAGAATCTGAAACAGCAAGATACAGAAATTACTGCAAGGTTTTGGACGAACTTTGCTCAAGAACTTCAGATCTGAGGATAGCTCAAGCTTCTCCATGCTTGGACCAACATGCACCTGCATCAAGATCCAAGATTGTGAGAGGAGAAAGGAGAAATAGGGCTGGATTCATCAAAGATTAGGGGAGAAGAGAGTGAGAGGGAAGCTCCCATGGTGAGGGGAAGCTTGAGGAAGAAGGGGAGCTGTGGTTTGGTGTGCTCTCATGGCCATGGCCGGCCATGGAGCCTTGGTGGAGCTTCAGCTCGTGGGGAAGAGGTAGGAGAAGGGTGTGAGAGAGTGGAGGAAGGAGTGGAGTGTCCAAAAATGAGAAGCAAAAGATGGGGAGGTGGCCGGCCAAGCCCCTTTTATAGAGGGAGAGGGGTGGCTGCCTCCTCTTTGATTGGTGGTGATGGGTGGCTGGCTTGGGGAAGGGAAAATTGACCCAAGCTGAAATTATTAGTGGCATTGGAAAGAGACAAAGAAAAGAGAGGTTTTCCCAAGGTGGAGTAATTGTGTGTGAGAGAGAGATGGAGAGGTATGATGCACATGTGTGCCATGGCATGGCATGGCCGGCGCCCACTTTGGTGTCATGCCAAAAATGAGTCAACAAAGGAAGCTTTCACCATGCATGTTGATCAAGATGGTGCCACATGATTCTTTGCCAAGATGGTGGTTTAGATGATGTGCTTAAATTAGGAAGATAAAAAATAGGTGCCAATGTTCAAGAATAAAGCAACTTAATCAAATTATCAATTTGGCCAAGGGATGATGGTAGAGAAGAATAGAGGATTGGGATGGGTATGATGAGATATAACTTGTTCTTCAAATAAGAGGTAAATTGGGAGTGATTTGAAAATATCAAATGATCATCCATTTGATCAAAAATTGGAGGATGGAGGGGATACAATGTGGTGGATCAGAGATGTGCAAGAGTTGCCATTTGAAAAAGAGTTTAATTGAAAGGTATGGGACACACCTCAATTGTCTAGAGACAATTGGGAAAGAACCCAAGTGGAAATGGAATTTGAAAAGGTTGAGAGAAAACTAGTTGGAACATAGAAGTTCAAAATATTCTACTTACTTTCTCAAGTAAGGTAGAGTTTTTCTCAAATGTAAAAAAATAAGCAAGAGGGAAATCAAGAAATGGTGTAGGTACCATAAACAAGCTTTTTGTTAAAAAGAAAGCCAAATAGAGAGTAATGTTTTTATAAATCAGTACTTGGTAGGAATGGGAAGAAAAATAAAACCCATTTCAGTTCCTTGTTTTCTTTGAAGAATTATCTTGAAAAGATTTAATAAAACTAGAAATAGTTTTGTGATCAAAACTAGAGAAGGAAAACTGTAGGATTTTTGAGGAGGGAAACTAATTTATGGAGGAGTGTTCTCAAGGGTAGATGGTGGCTACAAAATGTATCCATCATTCCCACTCTTGGTTTTGTGAAGATTAAACTTGAATAAAAACAAGAGGTAAAAGTGAAGGAAGTGATCTAGAGTTGAATCATTGGATAGGGTATAAGATCAAGTTGAATATATGTGATGCAAGGGTAGAATGAGACATGCAGGATGTGGAAATTGTAGAGGGAGATGCACAGATGAGATCCATGCATTGAGATCACCAAGTTGTGAATTAAGGATGATTGAGCTATCTTGTACCACAAAGAGAAAAATCAAGATGGCACACCCATGTTGTCATCGGGAGAGAGGTTTGATGTAGTAAGAAGGAAAACAATTCTTCCTAAGCCACACTTGTGTTTTATTTGGTGAGTTGCTTGTTTAACCACTAGGGGTGTCGTTCTATGAGGTAGCTCAAGACAAAATTCGACAAGCAAATCAAGATAATTCATCTACCAACAGATCAAGGCAATTCATCATAGCAAACAGATCAAGGCAATTCACCTTAATTAGTCTATAGAAAAAGTTTTTGTTCCCCCTGATTTTTGAAATAAGGACAACTAATCAAGGTTGAAAAAGTTGGGGTGTTACAGATCTTCCACCCTTAAAATAATCTCGTCCCGAGATTACTGAGCGCAGAACTAGAGGGGTTGTAAAACTTAACGAAAGTTAGACTCCATTCTTCTGTAGACGTGCCGTTGTAGAGAAGGTCGTTGCTTCATCTTCTGGGAGACATGATGGATTTTCTGCCGGTGGCGAGCTTCATGAAGAGGTTGACTACTCCATGCAGATGTTGGACATGTAGCTTCTTAACGATCCTAGCGGAAACCACGACTTCGGAAAAGTTAGTGCACTCCATTGGTGCCTTGGCAGGGTTGAAAACTTTTAGAGTTAGCTTGAATTTAGTGGAAGACGAAGTCTTCCACCCTTAGGATTGTTCAGCGGGATTCCTGAAAATTAGAGCTTCAGCCATGGGTCTTGTCAGGCGCTTTTGGGGAGAAGTCATTGATCTCTCGTCTTGAGTCGAACATCTTCTGTGGGCGTTGTGTAGTCCACGGCTTCGAGGGAGCTAGTGCAATCCCACGTTTCCATCGTTGTTTTAGAAAGATTTAAAATTTTAGGGTCAGCTCCAATTTTTAGTGGAAGACGAAGTCTTCCACCCTTAAGATTTTTCATCGGGTTCTCGGAAAAACTCTGAGCTTCTGCCTGGTGGTTCTATCGGGCTTCTGAAGAAGTCGTCGATCTTCCTTGTTTAGTTGAAGAATCTTCGGGGGCGACGTGCAGACCACAACTTCAAGAGGCACTCACGGTGTTAACTAAACCATATGATGCGCAGTAAGTTAGTAAGTCGAAGAAATGCCTGGTTGGTATCCATATGAAGCAGCAACAAGGTCGTCGGAGACAATCTTCAGCTTGAGTGTCGGTGTTGACCCGTTAAGAAGTGAGCGGGTAAACTACACCAAAAGTCTTGAGTCTTGGAGTATCTTCGGGAGCTTCACTTGATGAGGACCAGAGGAACCATGTGATGTAGCTTGGCTGTGGCGCTATTGTTTTCTCAGCTTGTTAGACGGTGTGTTAGAGGGTGGTTTTGAAGAAGAGATCCTCGAGGTTAGCGCGATTATACTCCAAGGTTAGACCAAGTTAGTATGTCTTCTCGCAGAGGTGCAGTCACTCTTGAAGGTAGGGGCTTCTGCTTCGTTGGCGTGGTAGAGTCGCTCCAGCTGATCTTGAAAGTAGTCGGCGTAGATAGGGGTCTGGGTTAGTTTTTCCTGACGGTTGAAAAACAACTGCTAATCGGGTTAGAGTTAGAGCCTTCCGTTAACCTATCCAACTAACTAGCAGTTAGCAAAATGTCGGCGAGGCAAATTTTAATCCTATCATTACATGTGACACCCATACAACCATAACCAGAGACAAAATACCACTAACAGAGGCTACTGGTATTTTTCCTAGATGCACAGTAACAAAACAAGATCAGCACAATTGGAATCATTCAAAAATATTTATTTTTCAATTTTTGAGACTCAAAATACTAACCAGAAACAGTGATCAAGTTTTATTTATTAAAAATCGCACAAAAATCCTAAAAATACAAGGTCAGTGGCGTCTGAAAGATAATTTCATACTGGTTCTAGTGCAATTGGAATCACATCAATCGGAGCTACCAAACTATTTTTATTAGCAAAACAGTACACTGGAAGATTTCCATTTTTAATTTCTGTTTCACAAATTTCAAACAATTAAAAAGGGCGGGAACGTCTAAATAGCAAGACATACATGCACACAAAAAACAGATACAAACACTCAAGGCAGCACACTAGGGAACTACAAGCAATCATCAAACCAGACATGGTACTCTAAGTACCCAGAAATTCCTAATGCGCGGGTTTATCTCAAGCAAAGCGATTGAGTTTGTCCTATCCATCCTATTGGTCTGGGGCTGGTCACATATGTCGATGTCTTCATATCGTCAGCATCGGCTTCAACTTGGATTCTTGTAGCAGTTGGTAGTGAAGGGGCCGGGTGTTGAGTCGTTGGGGTTGAGGCGGAGGAGAAAACTGTGTAGAACTTCTAGTCTCGACATCCCGGAAACATGAGGTCTCCGAAGAGGTAGCTGTTGAGGTGCTCCCGAAGTCGATATCTTCTCGTGGCTGGCCTAAAAATTACTAGTCAAGAAACTGAGGACTTGATCCCTGACAACTGCAAAAAGTGCAGCCCATGGAGGAACAAGGTCAGCTCTTTGACAGACTTTGGTGATAACCAAAGACATGATCTTATTATCTCTTTTATCTGCACACTAAGTCGGCCTCCAATCTTCAATAGCTACTGTTGGAGATACATGAGTCTTCCCGAGGGGTTGATCCATCTTTGACTTCGAGTCTCCAGGTCTGAGTCGGGGACATCGTCCAACATGTAGGTTTGAAGTGGATGAGACAGTAGAGCAAGAATTTTCAAACCTTTTTATAAAGCGGAGAGATAAGAATTTAGAAGCTTTGAATAAATAAGAGGAGTAGAAGCTATACTTCCAACTAAAGAAAGAATTTGTTTCGTAAATAGTTTTCCCAAGTACTTGTTTCCTAACTAACGTCCATGCTAACTAAGGTCTCCTACAGTCAGGATAGCTCTGATACCAGCTATGTGGGGACCCCGGACTAGCTGTCCAAAATCCCTGTTATGTATACAGTTCACGATCCCATGATCAGTGCGTCGTGAACACATAACCGAACTGATATCAAATTACACCATCCATTACAAAGCGGAATAAGAAAATTACAACATGGTCACATGACCAATACTTACATAATAGCCTCGAAGGGCCTAACTAAACATCGTAGTAGCATCATCACTTCGACGAGCATAGCACCCAAGTCATCTGCCATAACCCTACATGCAACCGATCGGGAAGACGTTCCTAGCTCGCATAGACGTCGCCAACTCCTTCTTCGTCTGTCGAGTTCCTTCAAGTCTGGCCAAGTAAATAGCCAGGGACAAAGCCGTGAGTACATTTGGAATTGTACTCGCAAACCATCAAGAAAGGTACTTTGCAAGAGTGCAAGATAACAAGTGCTAGTCTAATGATGACAAGAGGGAAGAGCTAATTTCTCTAGTGGAAATAGCTTGCGGAAGAGAAATGGTTTCTCTGGTGGATATAGCATGTGAAAGAGAAATAGTTTCTCTTGTGGATATAGCATGTGAAAGAGAAATAGTTTCTCTTGTGGATATAGCATGTGAAAGAGAAATAGTTTCTCTTGTGGAGATAGCATCCCGACATCTCCAGTGATGGGGACACTATGGTGGTCCTATGACATCTCTATATCTTTATTGAAGAAGATACTTCAAAGATAGACTACGACACCTCTATATCTTTATTGAAGAAGAGTTAGCATACCGCCATCTCAGGTGATGGGGATACTAGGGAAGTCCTAAGACATCTCTATATCTTTGTTAAAGAAGAGTTCCTCTACATGAAACATCAGGAAAAAGTTCCCCACTTGGTCTTATTTTTCCACGACCATCTCCATATGGTCGACACACGCCCTTTTTCCGTACCCTTCCGGTACATCCAACACAACACTTTCTTTGCAAAGCATTTATCAAAACAAAACTCAAGCCCCGGTAAAGGTAGACCTTTGCAACCCGTCCATGACCGCGGACGCGGCTATTCGAATAGATTTAACTCTGCAGAGTTTGCACACTTTCCCCACAACTATCCGGATACCTATCGTGTGGGCATCATCCCCGCATAACAACATATGCCACGACGGATACCCGGACATAACCTTTCGCCCATCTCCACTGGCACGAGTCCTTCCCTGCGGGCTTACCCCTTCCCGGCACCCCGGCAGCATACCTCCTTTTGAGCGTATCTCCGGCGCCACGACGGAAGACCCTCAGTAATCGTCCGGCTATCGGTCTAGACAGTGTATTGCCTCCTCCAGAGCGCAACCCGGCGTCGGAGGTCGTCATGACCCTCCCTAGAAAGTTGTGAAGGGTGCTCCTGCCAGCTTCAACAAACTACGGGCTAAGCCCCGTCCCACACCGAGGTAGAGTGGTTGCGCGATAAAAGTTGGGCTGGTGTACACTTATACGCAGTGCTCCTTTTTAAAACCATTTTTCCCACAACACCTTGGTTGTTCAACAAACAGCCATACACCACTTTTCCGATCATCTTTACCAAGATCCTTTGCTTTCTTAAACCATACGCTTGGGTTAACTCACCCAAGGTTTTCATAAAACATTTATAACAAGGTAAGCCTTGAGGGGTTCCCAACCTATAGTTTCATGAGTTGAACTAGAATTGCACTATGGCCGAGATGAGAGTCATCTTGCCATAGAAGGTATAAAGGGGTAATGGGTGGATCATACTCGCTTAAGATAAGCATGTATGATTCCAACACAAAAAGGATTATACTTTCAGATTTGAGGTGCTAAAAGTACAATTTAGATAGTGGAGTATCACTATCCAACATACTCTCCAATGGGTACACGGCATACTCCTCTCAAGTTGAGAATACACCAAGATCAAGACATTGATACCTCTAAAATACAAAAGTGGTGAGTGTGGTGTAAGTACTATCTTGAGAGGGAAGATGCTCAAGTTGAGCATACAAGATAACCAAGTGGAATAGCACGGCCATAATATCATGCATCCCATAACACAAGGACAATGGTGGAGTATCACCACTAGGGAGTACCCCACTTGCAATTGCACACAGATGACATAAATAGAGATAACAACACACATAGAATTCAAGGTGCTTTGGACATCAACAAATGACATCCAACTAGACACCAAACCAGAGATCAAAAGATGGCTTGCCTTGGCTTATTTGTCCCTGTACGTCTTCAACTCCATCAATATAAGAATTCCAACAACCTATAAAAATCCTCGTCCGATTCCACTTCTTCTTCTTCTCCGGAATTGTTCGCATCTATCGCCGGAAAATATAAAAGGAACACAATCAATCACATTGCATCAACAAGACAACATTCAACAATCAACAACTAACCATGCAGCCAAGGTATAACATACTAAGGACTTTTAGATACCACAAAACAACTTTAAGAGTTTTAATTTAGAAAACCCCATTTATTTACCTAGTAAAGGTATGGGTGCATCACAACTTAGCAATTGCCTCTCTCGGTTATCACCATGGTATAAACCAATTATCCCCTGGTAGATAACATCATGAAGAGGACAAGAGCATTAGTTTGGCATCACAAACATTCACAACATAATTTCAAACATTTTTGGAAAAGTAGAAATCAGTTTTCCTAATTTAATTTGCTCACTTAACACTATACACAAATAGGAAGCAAACCATATACCACATCATTTGAAAACTTAAGCAAAACAAAAGAGCTAATGTTAGGTTGCAGAGGTTTTGTTTTGCTTCAACAATGCATGTCACACATAAACATTACTAACAGCAACAAATATGTATGAACAGAGACTAATAATATTTTTCCTAGATAGCCAGTACTAATACAAGACTAACCCAATTGGAATCACCCAAAAATATTAAACCTACAATTTTAGGAATTTCTTTGAATCTGACTGTCCAGAAAACAAGATCTGTAAGCCATAAATCGTAGAAAAATCCTAAAAATATGAGGCCACTTGCATCTGAAAGGTATTTAAACAGAGATGCATACACAATTGGATTTGGGTTCAAATTATTTCTGAAACTCTCACAAATGAATTTACAAATTTACTGCATGTATGTACCATTTTCTTTCTCTCTGGAGTTACAGAACATATAAAGTTTTGAAACTTGTTTGAGGTGATTAAGAAAACCTTCAGTGGTCTTACAGAATTGGAATCACTCAATTAGGTTCAAAAATGGATTTTTGATGAATTAAAAGCTAACAGCCATGTCTGCAGAACATACAGAACAATTTTAATTCATCAAAAATCATACACAAATCATAAAAATATGAGGTCTGCTGCATCTGAAAGGTATTGAATAGGTGGTTCTTACCCAGTTGGTTTCATTCAAAAATTCGTTTCCAAGCTCCTGGTTTAATTCGACAAAGTCAGATCTGACCAGATCTTGATCTGTGAACCATTTCAGTTTCAGCAGGTCAATCGAAGTGAAACCAACGCCAAAATGAAGGTACTGGAGAGTGCTTTCACCCACAGTTGAGTTTGCTCAAAAAGGTTTTGTAAAACGGGAGAAATCTAACAAACAGTGATTCTGCATGTTTACAGGACTTTATTTACCATGCAAAATCCGTAACGAATTTGAGGATGAGACCAACGCCAAGTTGTAGATCTTTTCAATACCTATCTGCGGAACTTTGAATCACTCGATTTGGATCTGCACACTAGATTTGGCGGATTTTACAAGTTCGTACCAGAATCTGAAACAGCAAGATACAGAAATTACTGCAAGGTTTTGGACGAAATTTGCTCAAGAACTTCAGATCTGAGGATAGCTCAAGCTTCTCCATGCTTGGACCAACATGCACCTGCATCAAGATCCAAGATTGTGAGAGGAGAAAGGAGAAATAGGGCTGGATTCATCAAAGATTAGGGGAGAAGAGAGTGAGAGGGAAGCTCCCATGGTGAGGGGAAGCTTGAGGAAGAAGGGGAGCTGTGGTTTGGTGTGCTCTCATGGCCATGGCCGGCCATGGAGCCTTGGTGGAGCTTCAGCTCGTGGGGAAGAGGTAGGAGAAGGGTGTGAGAGAGTGGAGGAAGAAGTGGAGTGTCCAAAAATGAGAAGCAAAAGATGGGGAGGTGGCCGGCCAAGCCCCTTTTATAGAGGGAGAGGGGTGGCTGCCTCCTCTTTGATTGGTGGTGATGGGTGGCTGGCTTGGGGAAGGGAAAATTGACCCAAGCTGAAATTATTAGTGGCATTGGGAAGAGACAAAGAAAAGAGAGGTTTTCCCAAGGTGGAGTAATTGTGTGTGAGAGAGAGATGGAGAGGTATGATGCACATGTGTGCCATGGCATGGCATGGCCGGCGCCCACTTTGGTGTCATGCCAAAAATGAGTCAACAAAGGAAGCTTTCACCATGCATGTTGATCAAGATGGTGCCACATGATTCTTTGCCAAGATGGTGGTTTAGATGATGTGCTTAAATTAGGAAGATAAAAAATAGGTGCCAATGTTCAAGAATAAAGCAACTTAATCAAATTATCAATTTGGCCAAGGGATGATGGTAGAGAAGAATAGAGGATTGGGATGGGTATGATGAGATATAACTTGTTCTTCAAATAAGAGGTAAATTGGGAGTGATTTGAAAATATCAAATGATCATCCATTTGATCAAAAATTGGAGGATGGAGGGGATACAATGTGGTGGATCAGAGATGTGCAAGAGTTGCCATTTGAAAAAGAGTTTAATTGAAAGGTATGGGACACACCTCAATTGTCTAGAGACAATTGGGAAAGAACCCAAGTGGAAATGGAATTTGAAAAGGTTGAGAGAAAACTAGTTGGAACATAGAAGTTCAAAATATTCTACTTACTTTCTCAAGTAAGGTAGAGTTTTTCTCAAATGTAAAAAAATAAGCAAGAGGGAAATCAAGAAATGGTGTAGGTACCATAAACAAGCTTTTTGTTAAAAAGAAAGCCAAATAGAGAGTAATGTTTTTATAAATCAGTACTTGGTAGGAATGGGAAGAAAAATAAAACCCATTTCAGTTCCTTGTTTTCTTTGAAGAATTATCTTGAAAAGATTTAATAAAACTAGAAATAGTTTTCTGATCAAAACTAGAGAAGGAAAACTGTAGGATTTTTGAGGAGGGAAACTAATTTATGGAGGAGTGTTCTCAAGGGTAGATGGTGGCTACAAAATGTATCCATCATTCCCACTCTTGGTTTTGTGAAGATTAAACTTGAATAAAAACAAGAGGTAAAAGTGAAGGAAGTGATCTAGAGTTGAATCATTGGATAGGGTATAAGATCAAGTTGAATATATGTGATGCAAGGGTAGAATGAGACATGCAGGATGTGGAAATTGTAGAGGGAGATGCACGAGATGAGATCCATGCATTGAGATCACCAAGTTGTGAATTAAGGATGATTGAGCTATCTTGTACCACAAAGAGAAAAATCAAGATGGCACACCCATGTTGTCATCAGGAGAGAGGTTTGATGTAGTAAGAAGGAAAACAATTCTTCCTAAGCCACACTTGTGTTTTATTTGGTGAGTTGCTTGTTTAACCACTAGGGGTGTCGTTCTATGAGGTAGCTCAAGACAAAATTCGACAAGCAAATCAAGATAATTCATCTACCAACAGATCAAGGCAATTCATCATAGCAAACAGATCAAGGCAATTCACCTTAATTAGTCTATAGAAAAAGTTTTTGTTCCCCCTGATTTTTGAAATAAGGACAACTAATCAAGGTTGAAAAAGTTGGGGTGTTACAATCGGCTCTCAGGTTATCCTGTGAATCGGCTCAAAGAGCCGATCCACCCATGATTCGAACAAGGTGTCCGAATATATGGTGGTCCTGCTTGATCAAGATAAAGCTGATGAGATCTACGACGATTTAGGGTTTTCACCGCATAATCGGATCATCCTACTCACGATTGGGCCTCGCGCTCGCGTACGGTGATCATAAGCCGATCCTAGACAGGGCCTAAAAACCAACACGAGGTTGATCCCCGGAACATCCTTTCTAGGGCTAGCGAACTTCACCCTACACGCCGCTGGATCCTCCAACCCTTTGTAGGGCCTAACTATTGCAGATATTAAACTAATCCTTGCAAAGCAAGGAGCAACCGTAACGGATCGGATCTACTAAACCGTGATCAAGCGGGGTGCCGCCCCTACACCTAAGATAGGTATAAGGGCGGCTAGATGTATAAGGGTTGCACTACGACAGCATATGATACGAAGAACAATGGTAACCCTAACACACCTAAGATAACTACGTTGCTCGCCATCAAAAAGGCTTCAGCACGAGCAACGCATGAACAACGTGATAGGCTTGTGCTGCCTAGATCGCAAGATGCGATCTAGGCAGCATGGTGCTTACCGGAGAAACCCTCGAGACGAAGGAGTTGGCGATGCGCCGAGATTTGTTTGTGTTGAACGTTGGTTGTTGTTTATTCCATAAACCCTAGATACATATTTATAGTCCAGGGGACTTTCTAATTCAGGCGTGCACCTAACCGTGCACGGGTAAAACTCTAACTCCTAACCGACACGTAATCTAATATGGTACAGATACACGGGCAATTAGCCCAAACTTGGTACACAAGGCCGATTCACGTATTTCTTCTATATATATATCTTCAAGTCCATCTTGATCGCGGCCCACCTCTGACTCGGTCAAATTCTGGTGATAACACATGCCCCCCTGGTTTTGGAAATGACATTTCCAAAATCATTACGCTTTTCTTTCGTCGGGTCATGTCGTGGCAGAATCTTCCATCATTTC
Source organism: Lolium rigidum (assembly GCF_022539505.1). Lineage (NCBI taxonomy): Eukaryota > Viridiplantae > Streptophyta > Magnoliopsida > Poales > Poaceae > Lolium > Lolium rigidum. The sequence continues at coordinate 321,007,458 of NC_061510.1, read as the reverse complement.
GCCGCGCCCCCTTGGCCACTCTGCAAAATCTTGACAGCCTCAGCATCACTGCAATAGCATTAAATTTCCACTAGGCTCCTCCTTTATTTAACCGTGCCGATTGATTAGCCCCCTTCATCTTCTTCCTCTGTTCTAGCTATCGGCACCAAAAAAAACCCTCCTCCTGTAGCAATGTCTTCCTCTTCCTCTTCCCTCTCAGGCCTCCCCCTCCAATCCTCGCCGAAGAGGAAGAACGAGGACAACCTTCACTCCGAGGTGAACCCCCTCTCCTCCGACAATGAGAAGAAAGAAGGAGAAGTAGCGAAGGCTAAGGCCTCCCCCTCCGCCAAGCTCCCGTCGAAGAAGCGCTCCCGCATGTGGGCGGACAGCGAGGACGAAGATGACGACGAAGAAGGAGAAGAGGAGGAGGAAGATGAATCTTCCTCTTCCGCTGGGTACCCGCTGACGAAACGCTTTCGCTCCTGGGCGGACAGCGAGGATGATGATGATGACGAGGAAGATGAAGCTCCGACCAAAGGCTGGGGCAGCAGCGACGAGGAGCTTCCTGGGAGCAGCGCCGACGACATTGACGACGGCGATGATGAGGACAGCGACGACTAGTAGATTAGAACTAGCAGTAGCAGTGCACTAGGCACCAGATCCCTCTTTTGAGAACCATCGGTTCTTCCTTGTAAAGCTGCTCCTTTGAACTAATGAAAATTGTTCTCCCGATTTATCTTTCAATTAGTTCAATTTCAATCCTCCATCTTGTCTCACCAAGTCCGATAGCAACGTATCAGACCCCTCCTCTTTTAGACGCCCATGAAGCCGAGCTCAGATATCGATTAGACCGTCAGTCAAGTACTCTTCAAATTCAGACTGTGATTTGATACTCCGCAAATCTATAGCCGATGACTGTTCATCGGCCATTTTTAATAATCCAGTCTTCCTCCCTTTCTTGTAGCAACAGGACGGTCTAAATCCTGTCAAAGACGACAGCCTTCCTTTCCAGCTCCCCTCCGTAGCCTTAGCAGTCTTCTTCAAATTAACTGCCCCCCGAGCCTTAATCAAGGCGAGAACATCAGCGAGGATGCACAGATCTAACAGGAAAGGCTTTGACTTCAGGTAATCTGGTAATCCGAGACAGCCAAACTTGCCCCATCGCAAAGGGTCTCGTGTAATTGTTCTAGAGTCGATGGCGGCGGCATCGGCTTTGTGTCCTTAAGTCGACGTCTGCGCATCGGCTGTACCTTGCGAGAAACTGCGTAAAAATTTTTTTACAGGCCGATTTTTCCATCGGCCCCCGATGTTTCGCTGCACATGCACATGTTCATCTGATCAGGTTGGTGCCCCCCGAGCCGATCTTGCCAGGTAACTGCTGAAATCGGCTCTGTGATGAACCAAGGTACTTTATGCGAACGTCGGCTTGATTAGGACCAGTGTGGACTTCTTCTAGCTTATTAGCCGACGTAACCCTATTGCCCATTGCGTTGAATCCAGGCAGAATAGATGGTTAGGATAATTTTGGCCGATTGCTGGAATCGGCCTCCACGTTGCTTGCTCGATGAAGGTTTTGTAATGTTCCTCCATAAATTTTTTGGGGCCGATCACAAGGATCAGCCTTGCCACGTTTGCTCATTGATTTGCTCCAGCTACATGGTTAGGCCAGTGGATAAAACCAGCCCAATCTCTGACTTTATCATGTTGGTGCGCTTGCTCGTCGTCCACCTCGAGTGCATCGTGTAATCGTGGAGCACTAAGCTTCGTCGGAAGGACGAGCACCATGTTTGTGCTCGATACGTCTCCGACGTATCGATAATTTCTTATGTTCTATGCCATATTATTGATGATACCTACATGTTTTATGCACACTTTATGTCATATTCGTGCATTTTCCGGAACTAACCTATTAACAAGATGCCGAAGTGCCGGTTCTCGTTTTCTGCTGTTTTTGGTTTCAGAAATCCTAGTAACGAAATATTCTCGGAATTGGACGAAACGAAGACCTGTGTGCCTATTTTTCCACGGAGCTTCCGGAAGACCGAAGAACACACGAAGTGGGGCCACGAGGTGGCCAAACCATAGGGCGGCGCGGCCCGGGTCTTGGCCGCGCCGACCTGTGGTGTGGGCCCCTCGTCCGGCCCCCGACTCGCCCTTCCGCCTACTTAAAGCCTCCGTCGCGAAACCCCTGATGCGAAAAAACACGATACGGAAAACCTTACCGAGACGCCGCCGCCGCCGATCCCATCTCGGGGGATTCTCGGAGATCTCCTCCGGCACCCGCCGGAGAGGGGATTCATCTCCCGGAGGACTCTACACCGCCATGGTCGCCTCCGGAGTGATGAGTGAGTAGTTCACCCCTGGACTATGGGTCCATAGCAGTAGCTAGATGGTTGTCTTCTCCTCATTGTGCTTCATTGTTGGATCTTGTGAGCTGCCTAACATGATCAAGATCATCTATCCGTAATTCTATATGTTGTGTTTGTCGGGATCCGATGGATAGAGAATACCATGTCATGTTAATTATCAAGTTATTATACATGTGTTGTTTATGATCTTGCATGCTCTCCGTTACTAGTAGAGGCTCTGGCCAAGTTTTTACTTTTAACTCCAAGAGGGAGTACTTATGCTCGATAGTGGGTTCATGCCCGCATTGACACTCGGGACAGATGACGAGAAAGTTCTAAGGTTGTGTTGTGCTTGTTGCCACTAGGGATAAAACATTGGCGCTATGTCCGAGGATGTAGTTGCTGATTACATTACGCACCATACTTAATGCAATTGTCTCGTTGCTTTGCAACTTAATACCGGAGGGGTTCGGATGATAACCTGAAGGTGGACTTTTTAGGCATAGATGCAGTTGGATGGCGGTCTATGTACTTTGTCGTAATGCCCAATTAAATCTCACTATACTTATCATGTCATGTATGTGCATTGTTATGCCCTCTCTATTTGTCAATTGCCCGACTGTAATTTGTTCACCCAACATGCTTTTATCTTATGGGAGAGACACCTCTAGTGAACTCGTGGACCCCGGTCCATTCTTTTAATACCGAAATACAAATCTGCTGCAATACTTGTTTTATCGTTTTCTCTGCAAACAATCATCTTCCACACAATACGGTTAATCCTTTGTTACAGCAAGCCGGTGAGATTGACAACCTCACTCGTTTCGTTGGGGCAAAGTACTTTGGTTGTGTTGTGCAGGTTCCACGTTGGCGCCGGAATCTCTGGTGTTGCGCCACACTACATCCCGCCGCCATCTACCTTCAACGTGCTTCTTGGCTCCTCCTGGTTCGATAAACCTTGGTTTCTTTCTGAGGGAAAACTTGCTGCTGTGCGCATCATACCTTCCTCTTGGGGTTGCCCAACGAACGTGTGAAATACACGCCATCAGTGCCAGCCGATGTATCATCATCGGCTTTCCTTTGCTTGGGGCGCCACTCCATTTTCCGTGGACGACCCTCTTCATCCAGGGTTCGTTGAACTTTCGCAGCCAGATCAGGTCGTGCCTTCCTTAGCGTATGCAAGTATAACCTTTCGGCTTCCTCCAGGCCGCGCAATCGCTGAACCCTGCGCTTTTGGGAACGGCTGAGTCCATCAGGGCACCACCTTGGCCGGTGGTACCTGTCTTCTTCTTCTCCCTCGTCTTCTGAATCCTCGAGATCTTCCAACCGAGGGGACTCGGCGCGTTTGCTTTGTGGCGGGAGAGGCCCTAGGCGCTTGAACACAGACACGTTGGCTGTCTCCTTCTTCTTCGGTTGCATCTCGGGCAATTGCCGATTGTGGGCAATCGGCTCATTCCTGAATCCCAGCAGTGTCTGAAGAAGGGACAGTCCCAGTGCCTATCCTCGTCGTCTTGCTCCCTCGACTTCTCCTTGGCGTGGCGCCCGTATCGCTCCTCGTTGTGATCATGCCGACGACGTCTCCTGTCGTCCCTAGCCAGACGATCTTCTTCATCATCGTCGTTGTATCGCCGGTGTTGGTCATACTGACTCACATACTTGCTGAGGAGGTGATCAGAGAGAGGTCGTTGATATCTTATGTTCTTCACTTCTCCCTCTGTGACGTAGCGCTTGCCGTCTTGGCGGAGCCGATCGCGTGGAGCGGCTTCCTCTCGTATCTTTGCTATGAGAGCAGCTGCCCTCATCTCCGTCCTTACCGGAGTGGTGTCCAGGTCCTACCATGTTGATATTGCATGAGAAATCTGGCTGGCACCCTCCATGGTAAGTGTACTCCACCATGTTAACGGCGGGGAAGGGGTGTGTGTCGACCTTCATGGCGTACCGGTTGAAAATCAGCCGTCCATTTTCTATCGCCATTTGGATCGCTGCCGCCACACCCTGCAGTCGTTGGTGGTGTGGGTGAACGTGTTATGCCACTTGCAGTATGGCTTTCCGTTCAGCTCTTGCACCGTGGGAATCTTGTGGCCTTCGGGTACCTTTATATGCTTCTCCATGAGTAAGAGATCAAAAATCTGCTCAGTTTTGGTCACGTCGAAGTCGAACCCTTTTGGAGGGCCTTGTGGCTTCACCCATTTGCAGGACACGGGGCCTGCCGCTCGAGTCCATTCAGCCACTGCTACCTCTCGATCTCCCGCAGCACCTTCATCCTCGTCCGCCTCAACCAGGGTCACCGCACGCTTGAATTTATCCCGGTAAACATCCGGGTGGCGCTGTTCATATGCCGACAGCCTTCGCACCATGTGCGCCAATGAAGGGTAGTCTGCTTGGGAGGCCACGTCCTTGATCGATGATGAGAGACCCACCACCGCCAACTCGACTCGCTTCTTTTTCACTTACGTGAACCGAATAGCATCGGTTCCTCACGGTCCTGAAGCGCTGGATGTATTCTGACACTGTTTCCCCGCGCTTCTGTCGTACTTGTGCTAGATCGGCAATGCCAGCCTCGGAAGCCTCTGAGTGATATTGCTCATGGAACTGCTCTTCCAATTGCTTCCAAGTCCGGATGGAGTTCGGTGGCAGCGATGTGTACCATCCGAAAGCCGATCCTGTGAGGGACTGTGCGAAGAACCTCACACGCAGCTCGTCTGACGCCGAGATCGTGCCCAGCCTGTGCCAAATATCGGCTCACATGCTCGATGGAGCTGGAACCATCCGATCCACTAAACTTTGTGAAGTCCGGGAGCCGATATTTGGGTGGTAGCGGGATCAATTCGTACTCGTTGGGGTACGGCTTGGTATAGCCGAACGTCTTCCTTTTCGGCATCATGCCGAACTGATCTTTCAGAATTGTACAAATCTGATCCGCGGTGATGGCTGAAGGCGTCGAACCCTGAAGATTCGCCGGGGTGGCATACTTAACCATCCATGCTTGCTTTTCCAGTTCTGAGCCAACTGCAGGAGCTGGGCTCTGGAAGTTTGTCGGAGTGGCGTACTTAGCTAGCCACGTCTGCTTCTCAAGATCTGTTTTCGACGTTCCTCCTGCTGTTCCAGAGGCCCCTGCTGTCGCAGCCTGGTTTGAGAGTGCCCAGGTGCTGCCGTCTGGTACGTATGCGCACGCGTATCCGTGCGGGATCTCCTTGGGCGCCTCAGGTAGGAATTGGTAGTCACTAGGATCACCACCAATTTTGTAGACGACGTATGCCGATGAGCTCGGCACTTCCGGTGCTGCCCATGCGAACGGCAGCGGAGGATGGGACAGGAGTGGCATCTCTCCTTTGTAAGTCCCCAGAGCTGGTCCCGACGGAGAATACCGATGGCTCATGATTTCCTGGACCACGCGCAGAGCGACACGCTCCAAAGTGTTCACCGAGGCTCTCAGAGTGGCGGTGCAGCGAATGAGCCACCATGTAGTTGATCTCCTGACGCAGCGACCTGGTGCGTTCTTCTGACGGGGCGGACAGGTCCACTCCATCGAGTGCGCCTTCAGGTGAGAACCCCTTCCACCTGACGCCATGGGAGCGGGTCCTGTGGAAAGAGCCGATGAGTTCGGCTTCGAGGGTTGCCTTGATCTCGTCATGCTTCTTCTTGAGCTCATCAGGCAGGTCCTCGTACTTGACCGGAGTGCTTTCCGCCATCCCGGATGTAGACGGCGATGTGGTGGATGTCGAAGATTGTCCCACCGGGCGTGCCAGAATGTGTTGACGTCAGAAACCCACCGGCGGGCAGCGACGGGCAACACAGTAGAGCCGGGAACAACTAGGGCTGCGGCTGGCCCCAGTCCCTCGGAGCGACGGCCCGCAAAGCCTCCCGGTCACACGTCCGATGCTATTGCAAGGGCGTGCCACCTGACCTATACCTGGTCGGGAAGGTGTTGGATGATGCCTCGCTTAGTTTCCTCGCAGGGCACACACGTAAACATTAAATACGAGCCTCGATCGGCTCTCGAGGTTATCCCGTGAATCGGCTCAAAGAGCCGATCCACCCATGATTCGAACAAGGTGTCCGAATATATGGTGGTCCTGCTTGATCAAGATAAAGCTGATGAGATCTACGACGATTTAGGGTTTTCACCGCATAATCGGATCATCCTACTCACGATTGGGCCTCGCGCTCGCGTATGGTGATCATAAGCCGATCCTAGACAGGGCCTAAAAACCAACACGAGGTTGATCCCCGGAACATCCTTTCTAGGGCTAGCGAACTTCACCCTACACGCCGCTGGATCCTCCAACCCTTTGTAGGGCCTAACTATTGCGGATATTAAACTAATCCTTGCAAAGCAAGGAGCAACCGTAACGGATCGGATCTACTAAACCGTGATCAAGCGGGGTGCCGCCCCTACACCTAAGATAGGTATAAGGGCGGCTAGATGTATAAGGGTTGCACTACGACAAGCATATGATACGAAGAACAATGCTAACCCTAACACACCTAAGATAACTACGTTGCTCGCCATCAAAAAGGCTTCAGCACGAGCAACGCATGAACAACGTGATAGGCTTGTGCTGCCTAGATCGCAAGATGCGATCTAGGCAGCATGGTGCTTACGGGAGAAACCCTCGAGACGAAGGAGTTGGCGATGCGCCGAGATTTGTTTGTGTTGAACGTTGGTTGTTGTTTATTCCATAAACCCTAGATACATATTTATAGTCCAAGGGACTTTCTAATTCGGGCGTGCACCTAATCGTGCACGGGTAAAACTCTAACTCCTAACCGACACGTAATCTAATATGGTACAGATACACGGGCAATTAGCCCAAACTTGGTACACAAGGCCGATTCACGTATTTCTTCTATATATATATCTTCAAGTCCATCTTGATCGGGCCCACCTCTGACTCGGTCAAATTCTGGTGATAACAATACTGGAAGGGGTTCGGACGATAACCTGAAGGTGGACTTTTTAGGCATAGATGCAGTTGGATGGCGGTCTATGTACTTTGTCGTAATGCCCAATTAAATCTCACTATACTTATCATAACATGTATGTGCATTGTTATGCCCTCTCTATTTGTCAATTGCCCGACTGTAATTTGTTCACCCAACATGCTTTTATCTTATGGGAGAGACACCTCTAGTGAACTGTGGACCCCGGGCCATTCTTTTAATACTGAAATACAAATCTGCTGCAATACTTGTTCTTACTGTTTTCTCTGCAAACAATCATCTTCCACACAATACGGTTAATCCTTTGTTACAGCAAGCCGGTGAGATTGATAACCTCACTATTTCGTTGGGGCAAAGTACTTTGGTTGTGTTGTGCAGGTTCCACGTTGGCGCCGGAATCTCTGGTGTTGCGCCGCACTACATCCCGCCGCCATCAACCTTCAACGTGCTTCTTGGCTCCTCCCGGTTCGATAAACCTTGCTTTCTTTCTGAGGGAAAACTTGCTGCTGCGCGCATCATACCTTCCTCTTGGGGTTGCCCAACGAACGTGTGAAATACACGCCATCAAGCTCTTTTTCTGGCGCCGTTGCCGGGGAGATCAAGACACGCTGCAAGGGGAGTCTCCACTTCTCAATCTCTTTACTTTGTTTTTTTTCTTGCTTTATTTTATTTACTACTTTGTTTGCTGCATTATATCGAAACACAAAAAAATTAGTTGCTAGCTTTACTTTATTTACTGTCTTGCACTCTATATCAAAAACACAAAAAAATTAGTTTACTTGCATTTACTTTATCTAGTTTGCTTTATTTACTACTGCTAAAATGGCCAACTCTGAAAATACTAAGTTGTGTGACTTCACTAGCACAAATAATAATGATTTCCTATGCACCCCTATTGCTCCACCTGCTACTACAACAGAATTCTTTGAAATTAAACCTGCTTTACTGAATCTTGTTATGCGAGAGCAATTTTCTCGGTGTTAGTTCCGATGATGCTGCTGCCCATCTCAATAATTTTGTTGAACTATGTGAAATGCAAAAGTATAAAGATGTAGATGATGACATTATAAAATTAAAATTGTTTCCTTTCTCATTAAGAGGAAGAGCTAAAGATTGGTTGCTATCTCTGCCTAAGAATAGTATTGATTCATGGACTAAATGCAAGGATGCTTTTATTGGTAGATATTATCCCCCTGCTAAAATTATATCTTTGAGGAGTAGCATAATGAATTTTAAACAATTGGATAATGAAAATGTTGCTCAAGCTTGGGAAAGAATGAAATCTCTGGTTAAAAATTGCCCAACCCATGGACTGACTACTTGGATGATCATCCAAACCTTCTATGCAGGACTAAATTTTTCTTCGCGGAATTTATTGGATTCAGATCACTGGAGTGTAATATCCCGGGTATTGGGGTTACAAAAATAGAGGAAACAGATGTGTGCATTGCATTCATGCATAGAAAATCTGGGGAATTTTCGCGCTTTAAAGTAAAACAGATCACAATGAATCGAAGTTTCACTTGACCTTGGTGGAATTGAAGTAGCTCATCAAGTCCAAGTGCTATAAACCTCAATGTGACTTTCCTAAAACCTTGTTTTGGGTAGAGACAAGTTGATCTAAGGGGTTAGATCAAATGGATTTAAAACCAACACAAGAACATATTAATCAAGGATCAACTACTTGATCTTATTAAAGATCCTAATATGGTATTCCTTGCCATAACCTAGGAACATCTATTCAATTGGAAATCAAGTAACAATAAATTGGAGAAAACATTCTTGACTTATGTCTTCCATGTCTTTAACAAATAAATATTCCTACCATGAACCTCATGGTATTCCTTGAACTAAACTCTTGAACTTAACACCAACAAAAGCTTATCATTAAACCCTAGAGATGGGAGAGGTATATAACCATTAAAGAGATAAGAAGCACACTCTAAATTATTAACACTTAAAAGTTAAGCAACTACCTTGAGGTACAATTGAATTCACTTTAAAACTAAATACCAAATATAGCAAAACCCAAGGACCTAAGTGCATAAAAGCCACATCTTCTGATTCAATCATAACTTATTAAATATGTGGAATATCACAAAACTAAATTCGTTTACATTACGAATTATAGTTCAAACTATTTGAATAAAATAAACTATGAGTATTTTGAAACTCATATGATCATGCCTTGGTGAAATCAAACATCACCATTCAAAATTGGGGTATAATCCTTATCTTTGATATTTTGATCCCAATAATAATATCAATACAATCACATATGATATAGTGACTCAACCACAAGCATAAAATCATTCACAAGATATTTAGTAACAAAAGCCACTTGTCTATCCAAAAATAAATCACATGAGAGGATAATACCAATGCCACATAGGATGAAAATATCTACATTGCTTGCATCTTAAGCTATGCCACCTCATGCCTAAAGGATTGCTATGGATGAGAGCATGACAACCAAGCACCTTACTCATCAAATTAAAGCAAGAGTCATCCACCCATGTGTCATGTTACTAGTGCATGCCCAAGCCTATAAAAGGAGCCTCACACTTCATTCATCTCATCATCTTGCACCATGATGCAAGAAGACCAACACATTGAGACACTCCATAAAATAGTTAGGATCAAGATGAAGCAGCTAGGAGGTGGAGGCATGCCACAAGATGCAGGTTTATCGAATTCTCGAAGAACAAGCTACGAGAAGATAGCAAGGTAGAATTCTTAGGCAGACCACATGCTTAGATAATCATATCATCATTCCTTGAGTAGAATCCTAGAATAATCCATTCCAAAATAATAGTGGGAGTAGAAGACATTGAGAATAAGTTGCTCATGATGATGCCATGATCATGCTTTGGAGAAATAGAAGAATAAGCTATAAGTTAAAACCTATATGATAAGTAGATATCATTCACCACATGAAATTATAGGGAGATCACTAGTAAACTAACCTAGACTTATATTCCAACCTAAACTTGTGAATCACTTGGTGATCATAAGTAGAAACCTACCACATCTATATTTCATTTATTCCCAAATTAAGGAACCTAAGAAAACCTTAGAGTAAAACTCCATACTTAATATGGTGAGAAACCATCCATCCATATGACCAAAGTTAACTATAAAAAGAACCATAACTACTTTAATTACTTTAATGATAGATTAAGGATATAAATAAAGTCCATTGGTATTAGAGAGAAACAATTCTCAGAACCTTAATAACTAAATGAGAATAATAACAAGAAAGCAAGTAACCATCTTATTTTAGTTAGGGGAAATTAAATCCTAGCAAGTACAACATGGTGTCATCTCATATCTACATCCTAGAATTATATCTCAACCCTAGGGGTGTATCACTTGGGTGATCACAACTAAAATCTAAACCACAATTAAGTTCCAACCCATGTGTCATTAGGTAAATCATATTGGGACTCTAGAAGTGTCCATCAATTAAATCTTATGTTCAAATTTGTTAACATATAATTATGCACATCAAATAATAAGCAAGGGATCACTCCCCAAATGGAAACTAAGTCCTGATACTAATCTCTGAAATACTTTGAGTTCAAAGTATCAACTACAAACATTCCAAAGGATTTGATTCACAAGAAAAAACCTAAGAATAAAATGAATAGATAAACTCATGTTTAATTGAAATTTGGAATAAAGCTCCCAAACATACAAATAAAACAATATATTTGTGTTAAGCAATCCAGTGACATAGTGATTCTTCTAAATAGAATTAATAGGATTTAAATAACCAGATACCTGCAAATTCATGTTGAATTTGAATCAGCAAAACATAAAATGAAATTTGAAAACAGAAAATAAAAACAGAAAAAGAAAAGAGGAGAGAAAAACCTACCTGGACTTACCTGGCCGAGCAGCCCACGGTGCAGCCCAGCACCACAGCCCAACACTGGCCCTCAACCACAGCCCAAACACCAGCCCACCATCAGCCCAATACCCCTTCGTCTAAAATTATCGAGGACGAGCTCGTCCTCATCCTCTTCTGTGCACGAGGAGGACAGCACGACGGCGTGCTCGACTTCCCATCGTCGCTGTCGAGCCCTCCTCGTCCGAAGGCATGACAAGGCGCTCTCCAACGCCGTATAAAGCCCAGCGACGAACACTGAACCGAGTTCCTCCCCTCTCTGCTCAATTTCTCTCCATGTCGAAACCCTAGCCCCACGGACTCTGGCCGTCGCCGTCGACAGAGACCACCCCGAGCCTCGCCGTGACCACCATCGGGATCGCCGTCCTCGACTTGTTCATCCTGCAAGAGGAATTGAGTCGCCGCACTCGGAATCGTCTCCGACGAACTCGTCTTCCCTGGTGCCGGCCATCATCGCCGCCGTCGATTCAGACCACCATAGGTCACGCCGTCAAGCCCTGCGTACTCCTGGTGAGTCGCTGATGCTCATGGCGCTCTCGCTTTGCTCGATTCACCGCCGTAGCTCCACCGCGTCGGTTAACCCGTGAGTTCTGCCGCTCGATTCCGCCGCCGGCCAAGCTCCGGCGACCATCTGATGGCGGCGCGACTACCACTAGAATCCCCTCGTTGTCCTCTCTCCAACGCGCATATGCACATGCTCGCGGAAGCCCTCCAGCGCCGGCGCCGTCCATGACTGGCCACCGGTGGTGGCCATGGTTGCCACGTCGCAGCCACCGTGGCAGCCAACGTGGCCACAGCCCCACCAGTCAGCCTCTGCGAGTAGGTTAGCCCGGGTAGATTTAGCATTTCCTTTGTTTTATTTCAAATTCAATAATTGCTGAAACTTTGAATGAATTTAGAAAATTCATTATAACTCAGAAAAATATAATTAAGATATCAAAATTCTTAGAAAAGTAAAATCTATTCAATAAAAATATAATATGAAATTTTTATTTTTAATAAAAATTCAATTATTTAATACTTGTTAATTAAACCTTTTATTTTAATTCTAAATGCAATTAAAATTCAATTATTAGAAAAACTTTCCAAATCAAATAAAAACCATTAACTAAATAAAGAAAACATTAAAACTAATTTTCCTTATGTGTAAATTCGACAAATCCTTAATAGAAGGATTTAAACCCTAATTAATAATTACCCTAATTATTAATTAATTGTTTAAAAAGAATAAAATGCCAAATTCAATATTATTAATTTACAAGTTACTTATAACTTCAACTTTAAATTGAAGTTATTAATCATAGAACTATATGGTAAATAGCAAACCCTAGTTCCATATTGATTGATATTATAACCCCATCATTTCATGTGAAAACCCTAAAACCATAAATTCATTTGGAACCTTAGTTCCATTAGTACATATGAACCCTAAACTGATTCTAAACCTAAACCTAGGTTAGAACATGTGATCATGATATTTTGATTCCATATCTCCATAGTAGCAACTAAAGAATTGCCAAGTTTTCATAAAATAATAGAGACCCATCTCTAATACATTGGTATTACATGTGTTCATACTTAGCTGATCAAATAGGACCAACCCTAGTTCCTATCTTCTGAAACACCAAACTTAGTTATCTATGCTTAGCATCACACCCTTGTGATGAACTTTAGTAGCAACCATACCAATTATTTACCATTACATACCATACTCCATTAAACTCTACTAGTATGAGACACTTAGGAACCATCCCATTTAAGAACCAACCATTCTTTAATTAGTGGATCCAATAGCAAACCCTAGTCAACCTCAACTCCAATTGAGATACTTCTTATTACTTAAGAAGTATGTTCTTCAAAAGTTATTCTTTTGAAGTAAATAAAGAAGCATCACCAACCCTACTTATAAGAACCTATAAACCCTAGCTAGCAATCACCAGTCAGATGAATCAACCTTGATAGCAACCACGTATAAATACTTGCTTAGGATGCCTAGGCTTAACTCAGCCTTACCAGCCCTAGGTATTGATGAATCCAACATTGTTGTGATCCATCTACTACTTACTCCAGAAACCAATTAGAATCATAGAAAACCATAGAACCCCACAAACCTAGATATCATACTTGTTCTTTATTATAGAACATGTTCTTCAAAAGTTATTCTTTTAAATTATATAATAAGTAATCATCAACCATATACAATAGGACTTAAAATTGACAACTGCTCTTTACTTATTATACAACTACTATTCCTGGGTGTGTATGATTGTTACTATTCATTTTACCACCTGCTTATGATTCTAAAACAACCCAAACCTGAATAAGAACCTTGTTTGTGAATCATTCTAAAAGTGCAACACACCCAGAATTAATCATTACCACTCACTGATCCTAAATCATCGAGGTTAGATCACGCTTAGAGCGATTGCATCTCATACTTATGCATTATTGCATCCTTGCCAATCTTTTAAACATCGTCCTTACCGGACGATGATGCTATTTCAGAATTTGGAGTTATTGCGTATCGAAGACCTTGTCTGCATAATCTTGCAGTCAAGAAAGGCAAGTTCATCGCTTGCTCATGTCATTTGAGTATTTTTACCAAATTACTTGCAAAGTACTATGTTTATCACTATTGCATAAAAAGCAAAACCACTATTTTCATAACTATGAATATGACTATGTGGTGGGCAATGGAACCATGGATTGTGTTGATATGGTGGAGGTTCCATTGCAAGGGTTTATATCCATCTAGGATTAAACAACAAATGTCGTCCAGTGATTCTTGTGCCGTAATACCCGTGTTAACCATAAGATCCGGAGTGGGACGGAGTAGTCAAAAGTGTTTCCACCTCTTGTACATCAACGGATGCGCTTACCGTAGACACTTGACCCAGGTTGGGCAAGCGGTGGGGTGGGGATCCCATTCTAATTCCCCACGGTAAGTGGTCTATGATGGGTTGCAGCTACCGGCGAAGGAGTTTGGTTAACGAGTCCCAGACTGTCGTCGTGGTCGGGGTCCATCCTTAATTGGTGTAAGAGGACCGACGAGGACCCAGGGTCGGGGTATGCAACAAAGGGTGGGTGTGCGAGGTAGCGGAGGAATATGATTGGCTATGCCCTTATACCGGGCCTCACACCAAAGGAAGTGTGGACGGGGAGTACGCCCGGTTGGCACCAAGGTTAAGATCTCTTATGGGTAAAGCAACACACCTCTGCAGAGTGTAATGAATCGTGACCCTGTCACTCCCTGTTCCGGGATATGGAACTGCGAACGCGGCCGGAAAGGAGCTCCATGAAGTTCTAGTAAACCGGTGAAGGCTGACAGACATAGCTCTTTGAAATAAAAGCAATCTCTTGAAGAAATGTTTATCAAAACCTGCATTGGTATTAGACTTTTTGGTCTAATGCTGTAGCTAGTGCATTAAACACCTCTTTCCTATAATGAACTTGTTGAGTACGCTCGTACTCATCCCACTCTTAAATCCCCTGCTTAGATATGGAGGCACCGAAGGAGGATCTACAGTGCAACACGAAGGCCGAGGAGTCAACAACTACTTCAAGGGACAGGAACCTGTCAGAAGAGGCAGATACCACATCCAACAAGGAGAAACCTAGATTAGCAATAGAAAGGAACTAGCTTCCTAAACTTAGCTCCTATTTAGCTAGAATCTATTCATAGCCTCTGTAGCTAGTTAAATACTCTACAAATAGAGTTCGTGATAAGACTAGTCTACGAGTCGTTCTTCTGGAGTTTATTTGCAGATTTACCTCATTGTAAAGTAGGAGGTTGTGATGATCTTATGTAACGAGTCCGTGATGTAATTCTATAGACATGCCTTGGACCCGCATATGTTTCTGTTGTACCACTCTGAGCGATATAATACCCGTGGAACTGTGTTTCATTGGTGTTATATCAGACTTGCATACTACACCATGCAGTGGTATGCTGGGTCACCACATGGAGGTACCTTTATGTTCATCACTCTTGGTGAAGCAACAAAGCTCCTTGATAATATGATGGTTAATTACTCTGAATGGCACACAGAAAGAGCTCCACAAGGTAAGAAGGTAAATTCTGTTGAAGAATCCTCTTCCTTGAATGATAAGGTTGATGCTATTATGTCTATGCTTGCGAATGATAGGACTAATGTTGATCCTAATAATGTTCCATTAGCTTCATTGGTTGCCCAAGAAGAACATGTTGATGTAAACTTCATTAAAAATAATAATTTCAACAACAATGCTTATCGGAACAATTCTAGTAATAACTATAGGCCATATCCTTATAATAATGGTAACGGTTATGCTAATTCTTATGGGAATTCTTACAACAATAATAGGAATACACCCCCTGGACTTGAAGCCATGCTTAAAGAATTTATTAGTACACAAACTGCTTTTAACAAATCTGTTGAGGAAAAGCTCAATAAAATTGATATTCTTGTTTCTAGAGTTGATAGTCTTGCCTCTGATGTTGATCTTTTGAAATCGAAAGTTATGCCTAATAGGGATATTGAAAATAAAATTGTTACTACAGCAAATGCCATCCAAGTTAGAATTAATGAGAATATAAGATTAATGGCTGAGCTGCGTGCTAGGTGGGATAGAGAAGAAAATTAAAAACTAGCTAAAGAGAAAAATGTAGCTAAAGTTTGGACTATTACCACCACTAGCAATGCTAATGATTCATATGTTGCTGCACCTCCTACTATCAATGGTAAAATAATTGGTGTTGGCAATGCTTCTACTCCTAGTGCAAAGCGCGCAAAATTACTGAAGCTGCTAAAACTGCTGAAGCGCTTGTGATAAAGCTGCTGAAATTTTTTCCAACCTTGGGGATGATAATCCCATTGCTTTAGATTGTAATGATTTAGATTTTGATGATTGCCACATCTCTGAAGTTATAAAGTTCTTACAAAAACTTGCTAAAAGTCGTAATGCTAGTGTTATAAACTTGGCTTTCACAAAACATATTACAAATGCTCTCATAAAAGCTAGAGAAGAGAAACTAAAACTTGAAACTTCTATTTCTAGAAAGCTAGAGGATGGTTGGGAGCCCATCATTAAAATGAGAGTCAAAGATTTTGATTGTAATGCTTTATGTGATCTTGGTGCAAGTATTTCGTTATGCCTAAAAAAGTCTATGATATGCTTGACTTGCCACCATTGAAAAATTGTTATTTGGATGTTAATCTCGCTGATAATGCTAAGAAGAAACCTTTGGGGAGAGTTGATAATGTTCATATTATGGTTAACAATAACCTTGTCCCCGTTGATTTTGTTATCTTGGATATTGAATGCAATGCATCTTGCCCCATTATATTGGGAAGACCTTTTCTTCGAACCGTTGGTGCTACTATTGATATGAAGGAAGGTAATATTAAATATCAATTTCCTCTCAAAAAAGGTATGGAACACTTCCCTAGAAAGAGAATGAAGTTACCTTATGATTCTATTATTAGAACAAATTATGATGTTGATGCTTCGTCTCTTGATGTTACTTGATATACACTTTCGCGCCTAGGCTGAAAGGCGTTAAAAAAAGCGCTTATGGGAGACAACCCATGTTTTTACTACAGTATTTTTTTTTATATTTGTGTCTTGGAAGTTGTTTACTACTGTAGCAACCTCTCCTTATCTTAGTTTTGAGTTTTGTTGTGCCAAGTAAAGTCTTTGATAGTAAAGTAAGTACTAGATTTGGATTACTGCGCAGTTCCAGATTTCTTTGCTGTCACGAATCTGGGTCTACCTCCCTGTAGGTAGCTCAGAAAATTAAGCCAATTTACGTGCATGATGCTCAGATATGTACGCAACTTTCATTCAATTTGAGCATTTTCATTTGAGCAAGTCTGGTGGCCTAATAAAATCCATCTTTACGGACTGTTCTGTTTTGACAGATTCTGCCTTTTATTTCGCATTGCCTCTTTTGCTATGTTGGATGAATTTCTTTGATCCATTAATGTCCAGTAGCTTTATGCAATGTCCAGAAGTGTTAAGAATGATTGTGTCACCTCTGAACATGTTAATTTTTATTGTGCACTAACCCTCTAATGAGTTGTTTCGAGTTTGGTGTGGAGGAAGTTTTCAAGGATCAAGAGAGGAGTATGATGCAATATGATCAAGTAGAGTGAAAGCTCTAAGCTTGGGGATGCCCCGGTGGTTCACCCCTGCATATTCTAAGAAGACTCAAGCGTCTAAGCTTGGGGATGCCCAAGGCATCCCCTTCTTCATCGACAACATTATCGAGTTCCTCCCCGAAACTATATTTTTATTCCGTCACATCTTATGCACTTTGCTTGGAGCGTCGGTTTGTTTTTGTTTTTTGTTTTGTTTGAATAAAATGGATCCTAGCATTCACTTTATGGGAGAGAGACACGCTCCGCTGTAGCATATGGACAAGTATGTCCTTAGGCTCTACTCATAGTATTCATGGCGAAGTTTCTTCTTCGTTAAATTGTTATATGGTTGGAATTGGAAAATGCTACATGTAGTAACTCTAAAATGTCTTGGATAATTTGATACTTGGCAATTGTTGTGCTCATGTTTAAGCTCTTGCATCATATACTTTGCACCCATTAATGAAGAAATACTTAGAGCTTGCTAATTTGGTTTGCATATTTGGTTTCTCTAGAGTCTAGATAATATCTAGTATTGAGTTTTGAACAACAAGGAAGACGGTGTGGAGTCTTATGATGTTTACAATATGTCTTTTATGTGAGTTTTGCTGCACCGTTCATCCTTGTGTTTGTTTCAAATAACCTTGCTA
The DNA here is from genome assembly GCF_022539505.1 of Lolium rigidum. Classification (NCBI taxonomy): domain Eukaryota; kingdom Viridiplantae; phylum Streptophyta; class Magnoliopsida; order Poales; family Poaceae; genus Lolium; species Lolium rigidum. The sequence continues at coordinate 320,989,508 of NC_061510.1, read as the reverse complement.
GCCTAAACCTTGTATCGAGAGGGAATACTTCTCATGCATCCAAAATCCTTGAGCCAACCACTATGCCATTTGTGTCCACCATACCTACCTACTACATGGTATTTATCCGCCATTCCAAAGTAAATTGCTTGAGTGCTACCTTTAAAATTCCATCATTCACCTTTGCAATATATAGCTCATGGGACAAATAGCTTAAAAACTATTGTGGTATTGAATATGTACTTATGCACTTTATCTCTTATTAAGTTGCTTGTTGTGCGATAACCATGTTTTCTGGGGACGCCATCAACTATTCTTTGTTGAGTATCATGTGAGTTGCTATGCATGTCCGTCTTGTCTGAAGTAAGAGAGATCTACCACCTTTATGGTTGGAGCATGCATATTGTTAGAGAAGAACATTGGGCCGCTAACTAAAGCCATGATTCATGGTGGAAGTTTCAGTCTTGGACATATATCCTCAATCTCATATGAGAATAATAATTGTTGCCACATGCTTATGCATTAAAGAGGAGTCCATTATCTGTTGTCCATGTTGTCCCGGTATGGATGTCTAAGTTGAGAATAATCAAAAGCGAGAAATCCAAAATGCGAGCTTTCTCCTTAGACCTTTGTACAGGCGGCATGGAGGTACCCCATTGTGACACTTGGTTAAAACATGTGCATTGCAAAGATCCGGTAGTCCAAGCTAATTAGGACAAGGTGCGGGCACTATTAGTATACTATGCATGAGGCTTGCAACTTGTAAGATATAACTTTACATAACTCATATGCTTTATTACTACCGTTGACAAAATTGTTTCATGTTTTCAAAATAAAAGCTCTAGCACAAATATAGCAATCGATGCTTTCCTCTTTGAAGGACCATTCTCTTTACTTTTATGTTGAGTCAGTTCACCTATCTCTCTCCACCTCAAGAAGCAAACACTTGTGTGAACTGTGCATTGATTCCTACATACTTGCATATTGCACTTGTTATATTACTCTATGTTGACAATTATCCATGAGATATACATGTTACAAGTTGAAAGCAACCGCTGAAACTTAATCTTCCTTTGTGTTGCTTCAATACCTTTACTTTGATTTATTGCTTTATGAGTTAACTCTTATGCAAGACTTATTGATACTTGTCTTGAAGTACTATTCATGAAAAGTCTTTGCTTTATGATTCACTTGTTTACTCATGTCATTACCATTGTTTTGATCGCTGCATCCACTACATATGTTTACAAATAGTATGATCAAGGTTATGATGGCATGTCACTTCAGAAATTATCTTTGTTATCGTTTTACCTGCTTGGGGATGCTTGATACGTCTCCGACGTATCGATAATTTCTTATGTTCCATGCCATATTATTGATGATACCTACATGTTTTATGCACACTTTATGTCATATTCGTGCATTTTCTGGAACTAACCTATTAACAAGATGCCGAAGTGCCGGTTCTTTGTTCTGCTGTTTTTGGTTTCGGAAATCCTAGTAACGAAATATTCTCGGAATTGGACGAAACGAAGACCCGGGGGCCTATTTTGCCACGAACCTTCCGGAAGACCGAAGAGCATACGAAGTGGGGCCACGAGGTGGCCGACACCACATGGCGGCGCGGCCAAGGGGGCCCGCGCCGCCCATGGTGTGGGCCCCTCGTCGGCCCCCGACTCGCCCTTCCGCCTACTTAAAGCCTCCGTCGCGAAACCCCCGAGGCGAAAAACCACGATACGGAAAACCTTGCCGAGACGCCGCCGCCGCCGATCCCATCTCGGGGGATTCGGAGATCTCCTCCGGCACCCTGCCGGAGAGGGGATTCATCTCCCGGAGGACTCTACACCGCCATGGTCGCCTCCGGAGTGATGAGTGAGTAGTTCACCCCTGGACTATGGGTCCATAGCAGTAGCTAGATGGTTGTCTTCTCCTCATTGTGCTTCATTGTTGGATCTTGTGAGCTGCCTAACATGATCAAGATCATCTATCCGTAATACTCTATGTTGTGTTTGTCGGGATCCGATGGATAGAGAATACCATGTTATGTTAATTATCAAGTTATTACATATGTGTTGTTTATGATCTTGCATGCTCTCCGTTACTAGTAGAGGCTCGGCCAAGTTTTTGCTTTTAACTCCAAGAGGGAGTATTTATGCTCGATAGTGGGTTCATTCCCGCATTGACACCAGGACGGTGACGAGAAAGTTCTAAGGTTGTGTTGTGATGTTGCCACTAGGGATAAAACATTGGCGCTATGTCTAAGGATGTAGTTGTTGATTACATTACGCACCATACTTAATGCAATTGTCCGTTGCTTTGCAACTTAATACTTGGAAGGGGTTCGGATGATAACCTCGAAGGTGGACTTTTTAGGCATAGATGCGGTTGGATGGCGGTCTATGTACTTTGTCGTAATGCCCAATTAAATCTCACTATACTTATCATGACATGTATGTGCATTGTTATGCCCTCTCTATTTGTCAATTGCCCGACTGTAATTTGTTCACCCAACATGCTTTTATCTTATGGGAGAGACACCTCTAGTGAACTGTGGACCCCGGTCCATTCTTTTAATACTTGAAATACAAATCTGCTTGCAATACTTGTTTTTACTGATTTCTCTCGCAAACAATCATCTTCCACACAATACGGTTAATCCTTTGTTACAGCAAGCCGGTGAGATTGACAACCTCAACTGTTTCGTTGGGGCAAAGTACTTTGGTTGTGTTGTGCAGGTTCCACGTTGGCGCCGGAATCTCCGGTGTTGCGCCGCACTACATCCCGCCGCCATCAACCTTCAACGTGCTTCTTGGCTCCTCCTGGTTCGATAAACCTTTGTTTCTTTCTGAGGGAAAACTTGCTGCTGTGCGCATCATACCTTCCTCTTGGGGTTGCCCAACGAACGTGTGAAATACACGCCATCACTTATTCAAAGTATATGAAAGATATTGTCTCTAACAAAAGGAAAATTCCTAATGAAGAGATTTCCACTATGCTTGCTAATTACTCTTTCAATGGCAAAGTTCCAAAGAAGCTGGGCGACCTAGGTATACCTACTATTCCTTGTTCCATCAAGAATAATTATGTTAGAACTGCTCTATGTGATTTGGGAGCGGGAGTTAGTGTTATGCCTTTTTCTCTTTATAAGAGACTTTATTTAGATAAGTTGATACCAACTGATATATCTTTGCAAATGGCTGATAAATCTCCTCGCTATTCCTGTTGGTATATGTGAGGATGTTCCTGTTCAAGTTACTAATAATTGCTTAATATTGACTGATTTTGTTGTGTTGGAAATGCCTGAAGATGATAATATGTCTATTATTCTTGGGATACCTTTTCTTAACACCGCAGGGGCTGTTATTGATTGCAATAAAGGAAAAGTTACTTTCAATGTCGATGACAAGGAGCATACAGTTTATTTTCCCAAGAGGATTGATAAAGTATGTGGAGTTAATACAATTTCTAATGTGAGAACTATCAAAGTGGGAACTATTGATTGTCCTATATATGAGCCTAAGCAAGGATATCAAAATATCATGATTGGATCCATATCAATTCAATACAAGGTAACATGATTGATTTGAGGTTTATTTCTTCTTATGTCATGTAAAATTTATTTGGTGGCAGGACTTGATCAACCTTGTTAACAAATACATTTTATATGCATATAAGAGCTAAACAACACTTCTTTCTCCCTCCACTTGCTTTACTTGCTGTAGCACCACTTGATTTGCAAAATGCTTTAGTTGTTTAGAGGTTTTAAAATCTTTCTCTGCCCTGTAATAATAATTTTGACACCCAGAAATCTGCGTTTTTCGAAGTTTTCAAAAATTCACAAAAATTATACCGTAGGTCTTATTTTTCGAAGAGGCATCTGGGAGCACCTGGGGATGACCAGTGGGGCACCCCAGGGCTGCACCCCACCAGCCGGCGCGGCCAAGGAGGGGGGCGCGCCACCCTGTGGTGTGGGCCCCTCCTTGCCCCACTACTTCATCTCTTCCTCCCATTCTACTCTCTCTCCCGAAAAAACTCGTACTCACTTTCTCTCACTCGCGTTTCTGCTCAAGAGCTCAAGATTTCTCGATCTCTTTGCTCAGCCCAGATTTCTGTCTGAAATTTGGCATATTTGCTCTCCGGTATGTGACTCCTTCGATTATCCAAGTAGAATTTTGTTTGGTTGAGTATATCTTGAATATTTTTCTGCTGTAGGTAACATGTTTAGTGAGCTTGCATGCTTGTTCTATGTTGTAAATACTAGTTTTGATGCATGTTTAGTACTCTAGCAAGTTCCTATAGTAGTTCCCCTCAATTATATGTCACCAAATCAAATTTTATAATGTTTGTTGAAAAATTTCAGAAAATGGAGTGGAATAGGCACCAACTCAACCAACAAGAATTGGAGGTGCAACAGGTTATGAGAGTTCATCGCGAAGAAGGAGTATACCCCTCTTACTACCCATGCGTTGATTTTATGAGGAGTGCAGGAATCCCGCGGGATGTTCAAAATCTGATTGCTAATGCATGGTTGGAAGGTTTTGTTGTTGGTGAACCTTGCGAATATGCAAAACTAAGCATGTCCGTAGTGCAGGATTTTGAATTCATTTGGTCCCAAACTAACCCCATGGTTCGATACAAAATTTATAATAAAATTGTCAACTTGCCTTTTGATGATTTTTGCACAGCAATTAGAGTGCCGCAATGGGGAGCATGCGAGAAGGTTAGGGGACTACCGCAGGAGCTCTTGAGTCTATACAAGATGATTTGTCAAGGGAGAAGCTTCTCAGACGATAGTGGTAAAATCAGTAGTATTCAATTCCCAGCTATTCGCTACTTTGCTTATTTCATCACCAAGTGCGTTCTTGCTAGAAAGAATGCAAATAAGTTATCTATCCAGGATTTGGCTTTCCTAGCTGCTGCATTGCAAGACGATAGGACTTATAACTTGGGTGTTTTGATAGCCTATAGAGTTGCTACTAACCGTGAGAAGGGAGGAATTTGTGGAGGTCTCATCGCCTCTCACTTATTAGCTATGCATGGTGTAGAACCTCACCATCTTGATATTCAGCTCTCCATGGAGAAACTTGACATTGTCTCTTTGATTAAACATGACTTTGTTTCTGATTTGTCTAATTGGAGCAACCTGTCTTACAAGATAACATTTTACAAGAAAACTTGGAGAACAACTAAGAAAACTAAAAGGCTAGTAGGATTACCTGCACCTGCTTTGTTTAATCTTGATTCCAGGAAGGATTGGTCAATCACTGAAGGTGAACTGAATGCATACATAGAAGGGGAAGGCCATCATGCAGGGGACGACACAGAGGAGGCCAAGGAACACCTCGACTTATCATCCGATGCAGCGAGTTCTTCGCATCAACATTTTGGGCATGAGGAGCCTTCACCCTTTTCTTCTGCACCGGGACCTTATTATGATCACGCCATGTATGATCCACCGGCGTGGAACCACGACCCTCGGCCGGGTTGACCTCCACTTAGGCCAAAAGCCTAAGCTTGGGGGGAGGTATACCGGCATCACTCATTCTTTGCATATTATAGTTGCTGGATACTTGTACATACTTGTTTAGCTTCTTAAAGTGGTTTTCTAATAAGAGGGAGCTGATATTTGGGGAAGTGCTGATTGAAAACAGATTCTGGACTGATACCAAAAAAATTCTCAAAAACAGCCAGAACATTATTTTGCGAAGCCAATTTTTGTGCATGTTCCCCAGGTTATTATCTAACTTTCATTAGTTGAACACTTCTCGAGCTGAGCAGCGGAAGAATTTCTTACAAATCGATTACTGTACTGCTGTCAAGTTTGACGAATTTCTGCTGCTTTGTGTTTATGTGATTCTTTTAGCTTTCATTTTCTTGTTTTTGCTTTGTTTCTTTCCTAAAACACAAAAATACCAAAAATATTTCTGTTGTTTCTCTTTACCATTTGTTTATTTTGGTTTCTTGCTTTTATTTTGCTTTATTTGCTATCGTTGGTTTGCTATAAGAAAATCCAAAAAGATTTTGCTTTGTTTGCTTGTTTCCTTTTGTTCTTGTTTCCAATTCGAAAACACCAAAAATATTTCCTGTTCTTCTTGGGTTTTGTAAAGTTCATTATGGAGTTCAGTGGTCTTCGGTGGCGGGAGCTTGGCTTTCATTCCATATTATTCAAGCTACACAAGTGAAAGGTAATAATGACGATCTACGACAATTCGACTGTGGTGAGAGGCTGGTATGAACTCTATTTGTTTTCATTTTTGTACATATACTCATCCATGTGAGCATGCTTAGTTGGTTCATGTGAGGTATATGTCATTTAAGAAAGTCTAGTAGTTCATGATCTCTCCTGCTTAGCTCCAATTTATTAATATGAGTAGCATATCATAAATATTTGCTTGCATTGCTTTATTCATAGATAGGTATGACATTGTGTTATCCTCCTCTGAATAATTCACTTGAATCAACTTGGCACATGCTCGCGCATGCATATGACTGAACAAAAGTCAATTAAGCCTCGATGATTTACTTTACCTCAGAGTTCTTGTATCACTTTTATGCCTCCGTTAATTTATTTTGTCGCAAGCATGATTATGACGGTTATGGCTCTCTTGATTGTCGCTTCCCAGTCTATTGCTAGCCTTCACTTGTACTGAGCGGGAACGCTGCTCGTGCTTCCAAACCCCTGAAAACCAAGTTATTCCAAAGTGTCCACCATAAATACCTATGCATGGCATTTCAAACCATTCCAAGTAAATTCTCATGTGCTACCTTTAAACCTTCAAAATGCTTCTCAATTTGTGTTGATGTTTTATAGCTCATGAGGAAGTATGTGGTGTTTATCTTTCAATCTTGTCATTTACTCCTGACAGACTTTCATAATGGACTAGTGGCACATCCGCTTATCCAATAATTTTGCAAAAAGAGCTGGCAACGGGGTTCCCAGCCCCAATTAATCAACTTTCATTAAATATTCTCTTCACATGTTTTGCCATGATTTATCAGTAAGCAACTTAAATTGCAAATAGACACTCCTCCATGGTATGAGATTGTTGGAAGGCACCCGAGGATTCGGTTAGCCATGGCTTGTGTAAGCAAAGGTTGGGGGGAGTGTCATCCATAATGAAACTAAAATATATGTGTAAAAAAAGAGAAGAGGGATGATTTACCTTGCTGGTAGAGATAATGTCCTTCATGGGAGCCGCTCTTGAAAGTCTGGTTGACGAGGTAGTTAGAGTACCCACTATCATTCGTTGACAACAACAAACACCTCTCAAAATAATTTTACTCCTGTTTTACAAATGAAAAGCTCTAGCACATGTTAATCCCTGCTTCCCTCTGCGAAAGGTCAATCTTTTACTTTTACATTGAGTCTCCATCCTTTCTTTGAGCACTTTCTTGAGAGCACAACTGTCATTCTTAGTATAATATGCTTGTCCCAAAATGTGATTAACTGTGGTATAACTTTGATGCTTTTATCTTTGATAATCTCTACTTCCAATCTTTCCATAAACTTCAAAGGTGCCCGAGCATTTATGTTTTCCTGTAAAAATATGGGCAAGCGAGATACCACTTTATCATATCCTTTTATGAACATTGCAATCCTGCTGATAGACATGATTCATGATGCTTAGTATTAATTTGTTCGTACCTTTTCCATGATTGACATAGCTATTAGATGATCTTATTTGCATGTATCTTATTATGAATTGCCTAAGTACTTGTCCATATCATGAGAATATTTACATCATATGAACAAATGTGCTCGTGAAAGTTCTTTTATCGCACTCAGTTGTTAACTGAATTGCTTGAGGACAAGCAATAAGCTAAGCTTGGGGGAGTTGATACGTCCAAAACGTATCTACTTTCCCTAACACTTTTGCTATTGTTTTGCCTCTAATTTGTGTATTTTGGATACAACTAACACGGACTAACGCTGTTTTCAGCGGAATTGCTCCAGTGTCTCGTTTTTGTGCAGAAATTCAACTTTCAGGAAAATCCCCGGAATTAATGTCGAAGGGCTTATTTTTCCAGAAGATTCACGGAGCCAAAAAGGCAGGCCAGGGGAGGGCCCATGGCCCCCACACCATGGGCCGGCGCGGCCTAGGAGGGGGGCGCGCCGCCCTATGGTGAGGCCGCCTCGTCTAGCCTCTGACGCCCCCCTCTGGACTATTTAAGGGTTTCGATCTAAAAACGCGAGACGGGAAGTCGAGATCGCCAGAAGACATCCAGAACGCCGCCACCATCGCGAAACTCCGCCTCGGGACCAGAAACTCTGTTCTGGCACTCCGCCGGGACGGGGAATTGGAGGAGATCATCACCATCATCACCACCGACGCCTCTCCATCGACCAGCCATGTTTCCCCCATCCATGTGTGAGTAATTCCCCCGCTGTAGGCTGAAGGGGATGGTAGGGATTGGATGAGATTGGTCATGTAATAGCATAAGATTGTTAGGGCGTAGTGCCTAGTATCCGTAATTGGTACTTTTATGATATTGTTGCAACTTGTTATGCTTAATGCTTGTCACTAGGGCCCGAGTGCCATGATCTCAGATCTGAACATGTTATCAATTCATGATGATATTCATTGCTTTATGATCTTACCTGCAAGTTGTATACACGTATTGTTGTCCGGAACCCGAGGCCCCAAAGTGACATAAATTGGGACAACCGAAGGGGAAGGCGGTGATATGAGGATCACATGTGTTCACGGAGTGTTAATGCTTTGCTCCGCTGCTCTATTAAAAGGAGTACCTTAATTTCCGAGTAGATTCCCTAGAGGCCCGGCTGCCACCGGCTGGTAGGACAAAAGATGTTGTGCAAGTTTCTCATTGCGAGCACGTACGACTAAATATGGAACACATGCCTATTGATTGATTAGTACTTGGATACCATTTTATTACTATCTGCAAATGCCCTACCTTGATTGTTACATGAGTTTCTCTCATCCATGCAACGCCCGTTCATCCATCCCTGTGCCTACAGTATTTTAATCCTGCTGTTTACTATAATCACTACTGCTGTCTTTGTTACACTGCTGCTGATATTTCACTACTGCTACTGCTATAAAACTGTTACTACTAATAAACTCTTGCGAGCAAGTCTGTTTTCAGGTGCAGCTGAATTGACAACTCCGTTGTTAAGGCTTACAAATATTCTTTGGCTCCCCTTGTGTCGAATCAATAAATTGGGTTTTACTTCCCGCGAAGACTGTTGCGATCCCCTATACTTGTGGGTCATCAGGATGACCGGACGAGCGACGAGAGGAGAGGCGGCGGAGGACGGTGCTAAAGGGGCGGCAGAGCAGCGAAGCCCTAGCTGCTCCGCACGAGAGGGGGAGTTGGGGACGGGGATCCGGTGGAGGTGCATGAGAGAGTGGCCGGGATGGTGCGGGGGAGAACAAGGGATCAGACGGTGGACTTTCTCGCGGAAACATCGAACGGTCCAGATGCTCCAGTGACGACCATCAAACGCGTTGAGTTTCATACGACCAACTCCAATTTCTTTACTACTAGTTGAATGCCCGTGCGTTGCCACAGAACATTATGATTTGTCATTTGAAATAAAATTCTTGAATATTTTTCTTCTATGCATCTTATCATTGTGTTAGTGAAAAATATCACTTATGCTTGATTCCCTACAACGAACATCACACGATAAGGGTTATTTTTGTCGTTGCACATAAAAGTATAATTAACATTGTATATGAAAGATAGTCTAACTATGTTTCAGAACATAAAATATTCAACCCCGCTTGAAAAGAGTTTTAAGAGAGTTGTATTTTTTTGTCATTGTGCACGTAATAATACCAAACTTCTTTATTTTCAACTATCTACTTCTCATCATGCGCATGTGTACAAAAGGGCAACTAACTTTGATTAGCAATATATATGTTGTTACCATGAAAATGCAGATGTAATATACGCCTCATCTCCATGTCGGCCTCCCTCTTCTTAATCTACCATCATGATGCGTCCAACCATTGTAAAACAATCATCCTTGCGCACAGAGGCTCCCCTAAATTTTTCACTTTGTTGGCCCCCAAAATCAGTACGTCATCGATGTATTGAAGTCAGGCCGGCACGATCGTGGCTATCATCCGCGGAGGAGCTTCACCGCGGCAGGAATCAATGCCCTCCTCTCGCCGTGCCAAGCAGAAGGATCATATGCTTTTTGATTGCCATTAGAAAAAAATCATTTATGACGTGATGGGGTACATGGATGTGCATGTTTCTAACAAGAGTAAATCATCGACATACATCATTGCTTTCTGTTTCTAAAATAGGTAGCTTCCTTTTCCATACGGCGTTTGAAAGAAGTGATTATCCAGCTATGCAAGGTATATTCACCTTACGAGTAGAAAAGTATGCACATTATATATATAAAACACAGAGATAATTTTCTTATGTCTAATTATTATTTAGCTCATGACGAGATATATCCACCATAGGGTTTGATAACAAGAGTATGTGAAATATAAAAATATTAGTCTTTACTATTAGTTTGCTAGAGGTGGTGTCCGTCCGTGTAAAAACCGTCGTCCGTCAAAAAGATCGGAAGAAAAACCGTGTCTTCCGTGAAAAAAGACCGTCGTTTTCCCCGGCGCGTAACGTGCGGCCCTGGCCTCCGACTGCATATCCAACTGCGCCTCGGGCCGTACGTTTCCTGGTCATCCCGCACTTCTAACATCTCCATACTTAATCGAGGTGGTACTAAAATTATCAAATCATCGCAGGATTGCGTGCGTTCTGGCTATTTTCCATCGAGTGGTAACTTTGGTCGAGCCTTTCGTCCACGCGGCCCGGGCACAAGAATAGAGCTGGCCCAAAGGCCTGGAGGTCCACGTGCGCGCCGGCCTTCCGCGTGGATGGCAGCTTCACGCGGAATATTCACGCGAGACATGCATACTGCTGCTTGCATCTCATGCATGTTCGCTGCCATGCTTAAGCACGTGAATATTATCTGGAGTAATAATTGATAAGTCATCAAGAAGAGCAGCATCCGTATGTACTCATGTATACCACTTCCTCAGTTGATGTCTTAGATTTGTTTAATGTTTCTATAAACTGATATATTTAAATTTCGACAAATCTGAAACATCTATTTATGAATAGAGGTAGTAATAAAAATACGATCCGACGACGGGTCAATGCCGCCCAGATATGCACCCCCCCCCTCCCCCCCCACACACACACACCCAACACACACACACACTTCTCCTCCTTGGCTTTTGTGTTCACTGGGATTGTCTTCTGATGTAGTTTTTAATTTTTGAGAGAGCTTCTGATGCAATTTTCTGGTGTTGTTGGGGGGATTTTAGATTAGGCTTTCGGGGACGGTGAGCTGGAAGCCAGGCCTGGAGATGAAACGGGTTGGGTCGGGTTGGGGCAGAGGTGGCGACCGGCAACGGAGGTCGTGGTGGTGCTCAGCAGAGGGATTATGCCATCAAACGTTGACATTCTATGCTCACCTCTCTCCGATTCATCTCTTTGGATGCCTTTGTAGTAGAGGGACTCTGCGCGTTCAAATAAAACGCTCGTACTGTACTGGTCTAGCGGTGAGCTGGAAGCCAGGCCTGGAGATGAAACGGGTTGGGTCGGGTTGGGGCAGAGGTGGCGACCGGCAACGGAGGTCGTGGTGGTGCTCAGCAGAGGGATTATGCCATCAAACGTTGACATTCTATGCTCACCTCTCTCCGATTCATCTCTTTGGATGCCTTTGTAGTAGAGGGACTCTGCGCGTTCAAATAAAACACTCGTACTGTACTGGTCTAGCATAATATGTGTGCCATGCTAATCAGGAACTCATTTAGATAGCTAGGGAAGAAGCATATTTTAATTTGGAAATGTCAAATAAGTTTCATACTATTGTCAATTGTTAATGTGGTTCCGTAGCGAAGCACGGGCAATGTGCTAGTAAGAATAAAAATAGAAATTGTACCATACTGAGCAAGTCTGCAAATAGCAATTGCACAATTGCACATATAATCATTCATCTCTATCAGACAAGAAATTCAAAATAGAAATGCATTTTATTTCATGAACTCATGTCAGTTTTCCGCGCCCTTGTTGCATTGTTCTCGACTTCTCCCTAACAACCAAATACAACTATAGGAGAAAGATTTCTCATTGTACTCAATTTTATCCACAATAAAAGCTAAAAAAATCTAGTAAGACAAATAAGAATATCTCGAATTCCTTCAATGTTGGTCTTGCATATTCAACCTCTTCATCATGAAGACACTTAAACTGGTTGATCATGCAGCTCTACTCTTTCACATCTAGCTTTTTTGCGCCCTCTGTCATTGAAAATCCTTGACTTGATATAACAATTTGGAGAGATGAAATGATGAAGTGCTCAATCATGTTTTGCATCTGATGTCACACTAAGCTCGGATGCTCCTAGACCAAAACCGACCGTTTTTCTTGGGATCAATATCAACAATGAACTATACCACAATTTTCAGCAAAGAAACATCCATTACTAAACGCATGTTTGACATGCATGCTAGATTCAGGTATTTGTTAGTACTTCATAGGGTGAAAGTAAATTATGTTGCTCATAGATGTGTTTAGCCTGTGCTAGAGAAAGTTCGTCGAGAAGGATGTCGGGCCAGAGCATATGGACCTGGAGCAGAGCACGTGCAACTGCAAGACTTGCTGAATGCGTCGCGTCTCGTCAGATATGTGCATGTCATTCGACACTACGGCTGAGCTGCCGCCATTATACATTCCGTCTGACGGTAGTAGTAGACGGGTGGGGGTTAGCAAGAAACATACTGATCTTGATGCGTAACGAGGATTCGGCATGCCTTGAGCACGATGTCGCCACTTTTAGCCGCTTTCCCGAGGTCCGTCGCCACACTGTTGTTTACCAGGATGTACCTCATCTCGGCGAATCTCCCACCTCCTCTGCTGCCCCTTGTGGTCGACAACACGTGAGTGGCCATAGATAGACTTCTTACCGAAGGTTCGGCCAGCGCATAGCACGCACGTGAGGCAGCCAACGCAGGCAGAAAACGTCCAGCACCTCACCATCTCCACCCCGCCATGACGTGTAGAGCCGAGCCACGGCCTCCTCGATGCAAACGGCAAGCGTCTCCACACCGCTCCATGACGAGTACAGCCGCCGCTACCTCCTCGATGGGCAAGCGTTTCGCCCATCTCCACCGTCGTCCCTGCGCTATGAGTAGAGCGCTGCCTCAGCATGCTCTCGATCGTACGCTTGTCGCTGGCGCCGGCGCAGCACCCCGTTATTAAACTCCCCATCCAATGGAGAGACTAAGGAGATGAGGGATTGGACCCTAACTTTTTTGCTCGGGAGAGATATTGTCATGATTATTGTTTGCTTGGGAGAGACATACGATGCGTTAACACAAAGGGGATTTGCTTCCTGATTTTTTCTCGCTGTCGACTTGATTTGTGTCACGATTTCTTCTTGGTAGCAATATATGCGGTCATCAGAAGGTAGTAGCAAACGGGGCTTGCCTGCTCCGCGCCGCTGCTCCCATCCATGCTCCCTGACGATAATTGTTGGACTTTCTTTTTTGAGATCTGCCCCCAATTTTGTTTTCTACTCAGATGATTGTGGGACTTATTTTTTGAGCAAGAAAATATATCTTTCCTAATTTATTGATTGCGTGATTTGTGGGCAGGATATGGACGACGTGTCACCACTTTTGGCTATTAAACATGGGGAAGATTTAATCCATTGATGAAAAATTGCACGGTTGTGATTGGTCCAATGTTTGATGTCAAAGTGCACACAATTCCCAACTGCAATATTACAGTTGGGATGGTGTGCACTTTGGCATCAAACATTGGAGAAATCATAACCGTTGATCACCCTCAAAAACTGCCATTCAACATCTGATTCATATGTACCGTCGATATCCTCACAGGTCCTTCCGCACGGAGAGCAATCACTAAAAGGGAAGATATAGTCTATTTCTAATGGGTAATCGAATCACGTCAATTACTCTGCAAACAGAAATTTAGTTGATTTGGAAAGCTATAACGTCAATCACAAGCCCACTGCCTTTTCTTCCCACGATCATTAAAAAAAGGGTACAAGTCCATCTTCCTTTTCCCCCGATAAACGTATTCCAAATCTCGCTCGATCCCTTCCTATCTCCTGCCGCCACGGCAGGAGATGTCCATGGAATAGCCGTTCTCCTCCACTCCTCCGACGAGCGCCACCTATGCTCTGCCTTGGGTCCCAGATGTTGTCAAGCACGATTAGCAGATGGAAGCTGAAGAAAGAGCTATAGATTTGATGGTGCAGTCCCCGCGCTCACTCGAGAAGGTCTAGGCGGACAACCTTAGGGTTTGCCTCCTCGATAATTTCTGGCTTGACTTCTGCGATTAATTTCATTTGTTGGTCTAGATTGTAGAAGTCGCGAACGACATGACCAAAAAGCCACTTATTGAATCTATTGAGTTTGGTCGTCATCTCAAAAAAAGAAGGATCAACTCATGGACGGCCATGGTGGGTGTAGCGTCAGCAACCCACACAACTGCGAGGAGGAGCATCTCGTGGACGGCCGATGCAAGCGCAATGTCCACGGATAGCGCCACAGTGAGGTCAAAGGACTCGTGCGGCTGCTGGCATTTGCCCTGACGTGCTGATGTCTACGCATGCTTCTATTCCTGTATACAGTGTTGGGCCTCCAAGAGCAGAGGTTTGTAGAACAGCAGCAAGTTTCTCTTAAGTGAATCACCCAAGGTTTATCGAACTCAGGGAGGTAGAGGTCAAAGATATCCCTCTCAAGCAACCATGCAATTACGATACAAGAAGTCTCTTGTGTCCCCGACACACCTAATACACTTGTCAGATGTATAGGTGCACTAGTTCGGCGAAGAGATAGTAAGATGCAAGTGATATGGATGAATATGAGTGGTAATAACAATCTGAAATAAATATGGCAGCAAGCAAACATGTAACATAACTTGTTGGAAACGGTGTTTCAATGCTTAGAAACAAGGCCTAGGGATCATACTTTCACTAGTGGACACTCTCAACAATGATCACATAAATAAATAACTTCTCTTCACTTGTGCTACTTTCTAACACTCTCTTGTTGGATAATAAACACCATTCATTGTGTAGGGCTGATGACCCACAAGTATAGGGGATCGCAACAGTCTTCGAGGGAAGTAAAACCCAAATTTATTAATTCGACACAAGGGGAGGTAAAGAATACTTATAAGCCTTAACAACTGAGTTGTCAATTCAGCTGCACCTGGAAAAGCACTAGCAACGAGGGTGATGTGAAAGTAGCGATAATATGAGAGCAGTAGTAACGAGTAACACGGCAGCAGTAATAGTAATATGAGAGCAATGGCACCGAGAAAATAGTTGATACTACTTCCAATGACATGTAGAACGAGTATATGATGATGAAAGATGGACCGGGGTTCCCAGCTATCTACACTAGTGGTAACTCTCCAATAACAAGTGTTGGGTGAACAAATTACAGTTGGGCAATTGATAGGATTGAAATAGCATTAAGACAGAACATCAAGATCATTAATCATGTAGGCATGTTTTCCATATATAGTCATACGTGATCGCAATGAGAAACTTGTACAACATCTTTTGTCCTACCAGCCGGTGGCAGCCGGGCCTCAAGGGAATCTACTGGAAATTAAGGTACTCCTTTGAATAGAGCACCGGAGCAAAGCATTAACACTCCGTGAAAACATGTGGTCCTCATATCTAAGCCTTCCCCTCCAGTTGTCCCAATTTCTGTCACTTTGGGGCCTTTGGTTCCGGACATAGACATGTGCATACAACTTGTAGATACAATCTAAGCAATAAGTATAGAGCTTAAATCTAAGATCATGCCACTCGGGCCCTAGTGACAAGCATTAAACACAACAAGATTGCAGCAACAATAACTTCACAAACTTTATAGATAGACTAATCATAATGTAACAATCCATCGGATCCCAACAAACACAACACCGATTACATCAGATGAATCTCAATCATGTAAGGCAGTTCATGAGATCATTGTACTGAAGTACATGGGGGAGAGAATACCAACTAGCTACAGCTAGAACCCGTAGTCCATGGGGGAACTACTCACGGAGCATGATGGAGGCGGTGGCGTTGATGGAGATGGCTTCCGGGGGCACTTCCCCGTCCGGCGGGGTGCCGGAACAGAGACTTCTGTCCCCCGAAACGGAGTTTCGCGATGGTGGCGGCGCCCCTGGAGTCTTTCTGGAGTTTCGTCAATTGGTATCGCGTTTTTAGGTCGAAAGGGCTTATATAGGCGAAGAGACGGAGTCGGAGGGTGCCTGGGCCCCCCTCACAGTAGGCCGGCGCGACCAGGCCTGGGGCCGCGCCGCCATGTTGTGTGGTGGCCCCCTGGCCCCTCTCCGACTCTCCTTCGGTGTTCTGGATGCTTCCGGGAAAAATAAGATGTTGGTTCTTCGTTTCGTCGAATTCCGAGAATATTGCCCGAACAACCTTTCTAGAACCAAAAACAGCGAGAAAACGGAGACTGGCACTTCGGCATCTTGTTAATAGGTTAGTTCCGGAAAATGCATAAAAACATTATAAAGTGTAAGCAAAACATGTAAGTATTGTCATAAAACAAGCATGGAACATCAGAAATTATAGGTACGTTGGAGACGTATCAGCATCCCCAAGCTTAGTTCCTGCTCGCCCTCGAGTAGGTAAACGATAAAAAGAATAATTTCTGTAGTGACATGCTACTTACATAACCTTGATCATACTATTATAAAGCATATGAGATGAATGCAAATGACTCAAGGCAATGATCTATAGTTGCTAACAAATAGATAACATATAGCAAAACTTTTCATGAATAGTACTTTCAAGACAAGCATCAAAAGTCTCGCACAAGAGTTAACTCATAAAGCAATAAATTCAAAGTAAAGGCATTGAAGCAACACAGAGGAGGATTTAAGTTTCAGCAATTGCTTTCAACTTTCAACATGTATATCTCATGGATAATTGTCAATACAAAGTAATATGATGAATGCGAATAAGCAAATATGTAAGAATCAATGCACAGTTGACACAAGTGTTTGCTTCTAAGATGGAAGGAAATAGGTAAACTGACTCAACATAAAGTAAAAGAAAGGCCCTTCGCAGAGGGAAGCAGGGATTAAATCATGTGCTAGAGCTTTTTAAGTTTTGAAATCATATAGAGAGCATACAAGTAAAGTTTTGAGAGGTGTTTGTTGTTGTCAACGAATGGTAGTGGGCACTCTAACCCCCTTGCCAAACAGACTTTCAAAGAGCGGCTCCCATGAAGGACGTTATCTCTACCGAGCAAGGTAGATCATCCCTCTTCTCTTTTGTTTACACATGTACTTTAGTTTTATTTATGGTTGACACTCCTCCCAACCTTTTGCTTACACAAGCCATGGCTAACCGAATCCTCGGGTGCCTTCCAACATTCACATACCATGAAGGAGTGTCTATTTGCAAAATTAAGTTTCTTACTGATGAATCAGAGCAAAACATGTGAAGAGAATTATTAATGAAGTTAATTAATTGGGGCTGGGAACCCCGCTGCCAGCTCTTTTTGCAAAATTATTGGATAAGCGGATGAAGCCACTAGTCCATTGGTGAAAGCTGCCCAATAAGATTGAAAGATAAAACACCACATACTTCCTCATGAGCTATAAAACATTGACACAAATAAGAGATAATAAAGTTTTGAATTCTTTAAAGGTAGCACATGAAGTATTTACTTGGAATGGCAGAAAATACCACATAGTAGGTAGGTATGGTGGACACACATGGCATAGGTTTTGGCTCAAGGCATTGGATGCACGAGAAGCATTTCCTCTCAGTACAAGGCTTTGGCTAGCAAGGTTGTTTGAATCAAACACATGTATGAACCAGTACAGCAAAACTTACATAAGAACATATTGCAAGCATTATAAAACTCTACACTGTCTTCCTTGTTGCTCAAACACTTCTACTAGAAAATATCTAGACCTTAGAGAGACCAATCATGCAAACCAATTTCAACAAGCTCTACGGTATTTCTCCACTAATAGGTTTAAACTACATGATGCAAGAGAAACATGATCTACTTGAGAGCTCAAAACAATTGCCAAGTATCAAATTATCCAAGACAATATGAGGCATCTTCTGTTCCCAACCAAATAACAATAAGTGCAATAGCTTCCAACTTTCGTCATTGAACATTAAAAGTAAAACGAAGAACACAAGTGTTCATATGAAAAAGCGGAGCGTGTCTCTCTCCCAAACAAGGATTGCTAGGATCCGATCTTATTCAAACAAAAACAAAAATAAAAACACACAGACGCTCCAAGTGAAGAACATAAGATGTGACCGAATAAAAATATAGTTTCAATAGAAGAAACCTGATAAGTTGATGAAGAAGGGGATGCCTTGGGCATCCCCAAGCTTAGACGCTTGAGTCTTCCTGAAATATGCAGGGATGAACCACGGGGGCATCCCCAAGCTTAGACTTTTCACTCTTCTTGATCATATATCATCCTCCTCTCTTGACCCTTGAAAACTTCCTTCACACCAAACTTCTCATAAACTTCATTAGAGGGGTTAGTACTCAAAAAAAACTTTAATCCACCTTGGACCTGTAGTGACACATTGCAAGAACTCAATAAAACATTAGCTACAGCTCTCCACGTCTAGAAAGCCTTACTTAAAGTCCACAAGAGACAATGCAAAAAACAGAGACAGAATCTGTCAAAACAGAACAGCCAGTAAACACGAATTTTTAAGAGGTACTTCCGTTGCTCAAATCAGAAAACTCAAAACTAACGAAAGTTGCGTACATATCTGAGGATCACTCACGTAAATTGACAGATTTTTCTAAGTTACCTACAGAGAATCATAGCCAGATTCGTGACAGCAAGAAATCTGTTTCTGCGCAGAAATCCAAATCTAGCATCAATCTTCTATTAGAGACTTCACTTGGCACAACATTGCAATAAAATAAAGATAAGGATAGGTTGCTACAGTAGTAACAACTTCCAAGACACAACAAAACAGTAGCAAAATAAAGACATGGATTATCTCCCAAGAAGTGCTTTCTTTATAGCCATTAAGATGGGCTCAGCAATTTTAATGATGCACTCGCAAGAAATAAGAGTTGAAGCAAAAGAGAGCATCAAAAAGCAAGTTCAAAACACATTTAAGTCTAACCCACTTCCTATGCATAGGAATCTTGTACACAAATAAATTCATGAAGAACAAAGTGACAAGCATAAGAAGATAAAACAAGAGTAACTTCAAAATTTTAAGCATATAGAGAGGTGTTTTAGTACCATGCAAATTTCTACAACCATATTTTCCTCTCTCATAATAATTTTCAGTAGCTTCATGAATAAACTCAACAACATAACTATCACATACATCATGCTTGTCATGATTTCCAAACACATAATTTTTATCAAGCTCAAAAGTAGTGCGATTAAAACTTTCAAACACACTTTTATCAATAATATAACAAGATGGTTGATCAATCTCAAGAGATATGGGACTCATAGATAATGTCAAGACCTCTCCAATCCCATTTTCATTAGTAGTACAATTAATATTATCAAGTAACATAGGACCATCATCAAGAGCTTTATCATAAACATTTGCTACGCAAAATTCTTTAGTACCATGCATTTCGACATCGAGGCACAAACAAAGCATTATCATAAGATTTATCAAAGTAGCATGGATTATCATGAATAACGATAGCATAATTATTCTCACAAGTTTTACTCATAGGGAATATTTCAAGAGAATCCACAGGAACATAACATTCAACCTCTTTCGGTAAGCATGGAGGACAATCAAATAGTGTAAGAGATAAAGAGTTACTCTCATTAGAAGGTTGGCATGGGTAGCTAATCCATTCTTCCTCCTTTTGTTCATCACTCTCCTCTTCTTTTTCATCCAATGAGCTTTCAGGTTCATCAATTTCCTCCTCTTTTTCATCCAATGAGCTTTCAGGTTCATCAATTTCTTCTTCCACTGGTTCCTGCAAATTGTGAGTGCATTCTTGTGCATTAATGAGTCTCTCTTTATAATCAATGATATAAGGATTATTACTGTAGCTTTCTATGCAAAAATTAAGGATAGAAGAGACATAATCTTTAAGGTCCTTACAAACAGCACAAGTTTCATAATTTTTAGACATGAAGGATTCTATCTCAGAAGCTCCCATAAACAAAACAAATTGTTCTACTTCTTCGAACCCAAAATGAATATAGCTATTCCAATTATAGTTCTTAATTAAAACTTCCTCACTAAAGCCACATTGAAACTTAAGATGTTTAGTATCCTGTTTAGAGCAACAGTTTATATCATGGCGTTTAAGCAAGATTTAGCAATTGTATTCAATTTTTCTATCACAGCACTCATAACTTTACCCGTTCTTGATTCTCTATAACTATTATATAATTCAATAAGCTCCAAATAGGTTGTAGGTTCTCCCATAACAACAGTTTTTAATTTTTCGGTTTTTCAAATTTTTATGGATTTTCAGGTATATGAGGAAAATAAAACAAGACAAAAACAAACTAGGCAAAAGTAAACTAAGCAAAATAAAACTAGACAAAAGTAAATTAAGCAAAACAAAATAAAATAAAACAAAACCAGAGAGAGAGGTAGAGTGTACTCCCTAGGTGAACATATGAGTAGAGCTATGCCTCCCCGGCAACGGCGCCAGAAAATAGTCTTGATGACCCACAAGTATAGGGGATCGCAACAGTCTTCGAGGGAAGTAAAACCCAAATTTATTGATTCGACACAAGGGGAGGTAAAGAATACTTATAAGCCTTAACAAGCTGAGTTGTCAATTCAGTGCACCTGGAAAAGCACTAGCAACAGGGGTGATGTGAAAGTAGCAGTGATATGAGAGCAGTAGTAACAGTAACACAGCAGCAGTAATAGTAATATGAGAGCAATGGCACCAAAAAATAGTTGATACTACTTCCAATGACATGTAGAACGAGTATATGATGATGAAAGATGGACCGGGGTTCCCAGCTATCTACACTAGTGGTAACTCTCCAATAACAAGTGTTGGGTGAACAAATTACGGTTGGGCAATTGATAGGATTGAAATAGCATTAAGACAGAACATCAAGATCATTAATCATGTAGGCATGTTTTCCATATATAGTCATACGTGCTCGCAATGAGAAACTTGTACAACATCTTTTGTCCTACCAGCCGGTGGCAGCAGGGCCTCAAGGGAATGTACTTGGAAATTAAGGTACTCCTTTTAATAGAGCACCGGAGCAAAGCATTAACACTCCGTGAAAACATGTGATCCTCATATCTAAGCTTTCCCCTCCGGTTGTCCCAATTTCGTCACTTTGGGGCCTTTGGTTCCGGACATAGACATGTGCATACAACTTGTAGATACAATCTAAGCAATAAGTATAGAGCTTAAATCTAAGATCATGCCACTCGGGCCCTAGTGACAAGAATTAAACACAACAAGATTGCAGCAACAATAACTTCACAAACTTTATAGATAGACTAATCATAATGTAACAATCCATCGGATCCCAACAAACACAACACCGATTACATCAGATGAATCTCAATCATGTAAGCCAGCTCATGAGATCATTGTATTAAAGTACATGGGGGAGAAAATACCAACTAGCTACAGCTAGAACCCGTAGTCCATGGGGGAACTACTCACGGAGCATGATGGAGGCGGTGGCGTTGATGGAGATGGCTTCCGGGGGCACTTCCCCGTCCCGGCAGGGTGCCGGAATAGAGACTTATGTCCCCCGAAACGGAGTTTCGCGATGGTGGCGGCGCCCCTGGAGTCTTTCTGGAGTTTCGTCAATTGGTATCGCGTTTTTAGGTCGAAAGGGCTTATATAGGCGAAGAGACGGAGTCGGAGGGTGCCTGGGCCCCCCTCACGATGGGCCGGCGCGGCCAGGCACGGGGCCGCGCCGCCATGTTGTGTGGTAGCCCCTGGCCCCTCTCCGACTCTCCTTCGGTGTTCTGGATGCTTCCGGGGAAAATAAGATGTTGGGTCTTCGTTTCGTCGAATTCCGAGAATATTGCCCGAACAGCCTTTCTGGAACCAAAAACAGCAGAAAACAGGAACTGGCATTTCGGCATCTTGTTAATAGGTTAGTTCCAGAAAATGCATAAAAACATTATGAAGTGTAAGCAAAACATGTAAGTATTGTCATAAAACAAGCATGGAACATCAGAAATTATAGGTACGTTGGAGACGTATCAAGGGCTACGAGAGCACACCTCAAGCCGGAGTTAACAAGCTCCACAACTTCATAAAGGAATCACACACGATGCGCACACTGTCACCGTCACACCATGGAGAGTGAATCCGGAGTTCATATTAAAGTAACCTCTAGAGTGTATAATAGTGCTACTCTGGATAACTCTCCTAATGGAATCACTAATCGTGTAGTGGCTACAAAAGCTCCGCTCGAGTTCATCAAGTACTTGACAAACACCACTCATAGGGATATCCACGTCAAATCATAAATCCAAGATAATATATTTATCATAGTGATAGTTAACTCCATAATCTACAAGAGATCACAATCATAACCTACGCCGAGTACTACATGATGCACACACTATCAACATTACATCATGGAGGAGGAATAGACTACTTTAATAACATCACTAGAGTAGCACATAGATTAATAGTGATACAATGCTCATGATCACATAAAGATCACACCATGGGAAAGAGAGATGAACCACATAGCTACCGGTAGAGCCCTCAGCCTCGGGGGAGAACTACTCCCTCCTCATCATGGGAGACAACGATGGCGATGAAGATGGCGGTGGTGTCGATGGAGATGACTCCGGGGGCAATTCCCCGTCCCGGCGGCGTGCCGGAACAGAGACTTCTGTCCCCCGAAACGGAGTTTCGCGATGGCGGCGGCGTCCCTGGAGTCTTTCTGGAGTTTCGTCAATTGGTGTAGGGTTTTCACGTCCCGAGGGATAATATAGGCGAAGAGGCGGCGCAAGGAGGTGCCTGGGGGGCCCACCCCATAGGGCGGCGCGCCCCCCCTCTTGGCCACGCCGGCCTATGGTGTGGGGGCCCTGGGCCTCCACTCCGTCTCCCCTTCGGTGTTCTGGTCCGTCTCGGTAAAATAAGATGTTTGGCTTTTGTTTCGTCGAATTCCGAGAATATTGCCCGAACAGCCTTTCTGGAACCAAAAACAGCAGAAAACAGGAACTGGCACTTCGGCATCTTGTTAATAGGTTAGTTCCGGAAAATGCATAAAAATATTATAAAGTGTGAGAAAAACATGTAGGTATTGTCATAAAACTAGCATGGAACATTAGAAATTATAGATACGTTGGAGACGTATCAAGCATCCCCAAGCTTAGTTCCTACTCGCCCTCGAGTAGGTAAACGATAAAAAGAATAATTTCTGAAGTGACATGCTACTAACATAATCTTGATCATACTATTGTAAAGCATATGAGATGAATGAAGTGATTCGAAGCAATGGTAAAGACAATGACTTAAACAACTGAATCATATAGCAAAGAGTTTTCATGAATAGTACTTTCAAGACAAGCATCAATAAAACTTGCATAGGAGTTAACTCATAAAGCAATGAATTCTTAGTAGAAAGTTTTGAAACAACACAAAGGAAGATATAAGTTTCAGCGGTTGCTTTCAACTTTAACATGTATATCTCATGGATAATTGTCAACACAAAGTAATATGATGAATGCAAATAAGCAAATATGTAGGAATCAATGCACACAGTTGACACAAGTGTTTGCTTCTAAGATAGAAAGAAGTAGGTAAACTGACTCAACATAGAGTAAAAGAAAGGCCCTTCGCAGAGGGAAGCATGGAGTACTATTTTTGTGCTAGAGCTTTTATTTTGAAAGCATAGAAACAATTTTTTCAATGGTAGTAATAATTCATATGTGTTATGCATAAGACGTCCTATAAGTTGCAAGCCTCGTGCATAGAATACCAATAGTGCTCGCACCTTGTCCTAATTAGCTTGGATTTCCATGGATTATCATTGCATAACATATGTTTCAACCAAGTGTCACAAAGGGGTACCTCTATGCCGCCTGTACAAAGGTCCAAGGAGATAGATCGCATTTGATTTCTCGTTTTTTGATAGATCTCAACTAAGGACATCCATACCGGGACAACATAGAAAACAGATAATGGACTCCTCTTTAATGCATAAGCATTCAACAACAGATAATATTCTCATAAGAGATTGAGGATTAATGTCCAAACTGAAACTTCCACCATGATACATGGCTTTAGTTAGCGGCCCAATGTTCTTCTCTAATAATATGCATACTCAAACCATTTGATCATGATAAATCACCCTTACTTCAGACAAGACGAACATGCATAGCAACTCACATGATATTCAACAAAGGTGTAATAGTTGATGGCATCCCAAGAAACATGGTTACCGCTCAACAAGCAACTTATAAGAAATAACATACATAAGCTACATATTCTTTACCACAATAGTTTTTAAGGCTATTTTCCCATGAGCTATATATTGCAAAGACAAGGAATCTAATTTTAAAGGTAGCACTCAAGCAATTTACTTTGGAATGGCAGAGAAATACCACATAGTAGGTAGGTATGGTGGACACAAATGGCATAGGTTTTGGCTCAAGGATTTGGATGCACGAGAAGTATTCCCTCTCAGTACAAGGCTTTGGCTAGCAAGGTTGTTTGAAGCAAACACAAGTATGAACCGGTACAGCAAAACGTACATAAGAACATATTGCAAGCATTATAAGAATCTACACTGTCTTCCTTGTTGTTCAAACACTTCACCAGAAAATATCTAGACTTTAGAGAGACCAATCATGCAAACCAAATTTCAACAAGCTCTATGGTAGTTCTTCATTAATAGGTGCAAAGTACATGATACAAGAGCTTAAACATGATCTATTTGAGCACAACAATTGCCAAGTATCAAATTATTCAAGACCATATACCAATTACCACATGAAGCATTTTCTGTTTCCAACCAAATAGCAATAAGTGCAGCATCTTTTAACTTTTGCCATGAACATTAAAAGTAAAACAAAGAACACAAGTGTTCATATGAAAAAGCGGAGCGTGTCTCTCTCCCACACAAGCATGAATTTATTCAGAGAATGAAAATAACAAAACGAAAATAAAAGCACAGAGACGCTCCAAGTAAAGCACATAAGATGTGACGGAATAAAAATATAGTTTCACTAGAGGTGACCTGATAAGTTGTTGATGAAGAAGGGGATGCCTTGGGCATCCCCAAGCTTAGATGCTTGAGTCTTCTTGAAATATGCAGGGATGAACCACGGGGGCATCCCCAAGCTTAGACTTTTCACTCTTCTTGATCATATTGTATCATCCTCCTCTCTTGATCCTTGAAAACTTCCTCCACACCAAACTCAAAACAAACTCATTAGAGAGTTAGTGCATAATCAAAAATTCACATATTCAGAGGTGACATAATCATTCTTAACACTTCTGAACATTGCACAAAGCTACTGAAAGTTAATGGAACAAAGAAATCCATTCAACATAGCAAAAGAGGCAATGCGAAATAAAAGGCAGAATCTGTCAAAACAGAACGATCCGTAAAGACGAATTTTTCAGGGGCACTTAACTTGCTCAGATGAAAAAGCTCAAATTGAATGAAAGTTGCGTACATATCCGAGGACACGCACGTAAATTGGCAGATTTTTCCGAGTTACCTACGGACGGGGCTACTCAATTTCGTGACAGACAAGAAATCTGTTTCTGCGCGATAATCCAAATCTAGTATCAACCTTACTATCAAAGACTTTACTTGGCACAAAAATGCAATAAAATAAACATAAGGAGAGGTTGCTACAGTAGTAACAACTTCCAAGACACAACAAAACAGTAGCAAAATAAAAACATGGGTTATCTCCCAAGAAGTGCTTTCTTTATAGCCATTAAGATGGGCTCAGCAATTTTAATGATGCTCACATAAGGATGAGAGTTGAAGCAAAGAGAGCATCAAAAAGCAAGTATGAAACAAATTGAAGCCTAACCCACTTCCTATGAAAAGGAATCTTGTAAATAAACAAGTCATGTAAGCATAATGCAATAAGCATAGAAAGGCAACACAAGCGCAACTTCAAGATTCTCAACATAAAGAGGGAAACTTAATATTATTAAGATGCATATAACCATATTTCCCTCTCTCATAATAACTTCCAGTAGCATCATGAACAAACTCAACAATATAACTATCACATGAAACATTCTTATCATGAGCTACATGCATAAAATTATTACTCTTCACATAAGCATAGTCATTACTATTAATTGTAGTGGGAGCAAATTCAATAAAATAGCTATCATTATTATTCTCATCACCATAATCATCATATATGGAGGAAGATTGTAATCATAATTAATTTTCTCCTCAATAGTAGGTGGACTGAAAATATGATAGTCATCATTGTAATCATCATATATAGGAGGTAAAGTATCATCAAAGTAAATTTTCTCCTCCATGCTTGGGGGACTAAAAATATCATGCTCATCAAAACCAGTTTCCCCAAGCTTAGAATTTTCCATAGCATTAGCAACAATGGTGTTCAAAGCATTCATACTAGTAACATTGCCATTAGCATGCATATAAAGCTCCATAGGTTTTTTAATTTTCTCTTCAAACACCTCATGTCCTAACTCAAGATAAATACTATAAAGATCTCTAATATTTTTGTTGTTTTCCATTAAGCCTAACTAGTGAAATAAAAACAAGAAACAAAAAGATGCAATTGCAGGATCTAAAGGAAATAGCTTCGAGCACTCACACACCGGCAACAGTGCTAGGAAATAGCTTAGTAGTCGGAGGATGTGAATACCTTTTACCTTACCTCCCCGGCAACGGCGCCAGAAAATAGCTTGATGTCTACGCACGCTTCTATTCCTGTAGACAGTGTTGGGCCTCCAAGAGCAGAGGTTTGTAGAACGGCAGCAAGTTTCCCTTAAGTGAATCACCTAAGGTTTATCGAACTCAGGGAGGTAGAGGTCAAAGATATCCCTCTCAAGCAACCCTGCAATTAAGATACAAGAAGTCTCTTGTGTCCCCAACACACCTAATACACTTGTCAGGTATATAGGTGCACTAGTTCGGCGAAGAGATAGTAAGATCATGGTTTGCGAGTCGACGAGTCGACCGGTCATTCTGAGCCAGCGACTCGTAGACTAGTCTAGACTAGTCTCGACTCAGCAAGACTCATGTTTAATAAAAATATATAATTTAGGATAAAATATCATAGAATATAAGGCTGGGGACAGGGGAAAAACCTGGGCAGCAAATGGTTCAACACTGAAATTAAACAAACACAACAGGTCTAACATTAAGTTACATAAACCAGGTCCAAATGCAAGTAAACAAGTTCAACAGTTCAACAGCAAAACATTAGTGGCAGATTTCAGAAACAACACATCTTCAAGCAATCATTCATCAAGAAGCATGTCATCAATCTGAAACTCGACGTCTTGAACTTGATCATTTTTTGCAGCATCATTGTTATCCTCATCTTCACTCTCGATGCCTTTGTCAAGTTCTGCGGCTTCTAGTTCAGCCCTTAACTCTTCATCATGCACAACCAGCCTTGTTCTTGAGTGGTTCCTAGTGTAGGTGAGAAAAGGGCCAATGGGTCATGCACTAGACTCGCCAAGATCACCACGGGCTCTCCTAGGAAAGCTGCGACCTGCTAGACTACTTGAGGCACCCATGGCTTCATCCACTTGAGACCAAAGTAGTGGTGTGTCACCGTCCATGACTTGGGCTTGATCTTCATGGACCATTTCAGCATTGATATCAACCCACTCATTATCCCATTGGAACTCCTCTAGGACAAGTGGGTTCGACTTCTTTGCTTTGGAGCCTTGCTCACGCAGATTTTGAAACCTAGCTTCCATTTGCCGGTTGTAGGAGACATATGATAGCTTGTTCAACCTCTTGTACTCAAGTCGGTTTCTCCCTTTGGTATGGATATGAGAAAAGACACTCCAATTGCGCTCGCAGCCAGATGCTGAACAACATAGGCTAATAATTCGCTTTGCAAGAGATTGGAGGTCAAAAGCAAGGCCACCATATGCACCCCACCAAAGAATAGGACTCTTTTTCCCACGGTCTCTAATTGCCATTGGCTTGGAGAAACAATCACCTTCTGAATGCTCATAGTCATCAGCCTCACTACTTATAGTACCTTGTAGCTCATGATCAGTAACCATCTTCCATAACACATCATTGAACATTGAACGAAGCCAGCTAGCTTGTCTTTTGTTGGTCTCTCTAATGGCAAAGAATTTATTTGGGTCAAGAACAATGCAGCCCCATGTAGCTTTTGTTCCATCTGATTATTCCACCTCCTATCAATAACTGAGACAACTTGATCTAGGAGGTTTTGCTTATGTGCCAATGCTTTGTTTATGTGCGTCTTTGCACAATCCATGGCTGCCCACATTTCGGCCATAGCTGGAGTCTCATCACCATCAAAAATCCTCAAAGCTTTGATAAGTGGTTGTGAAGCTCTCATACAATGCTCCACTGATTGCCAAAATGGCACAAATATGACAGTTGCTTCAGCTGCCTTCCCTGCTTCGGTGATCCTTAATTTGTTTGCATACCATTGTTTGCTAACAAACAGAGCTTTCAGTGTTGGCCTTTGTGTCCACATGCTGGCCAAAGTAAGGAATGATGTAGCAAAACGAGTTGCTCCAGGACTCACAATATCTTTGTTACCATTCAGACTTCTCATTAAATCTAGAATCTTTCCATGGGCATAAATAAATCTGGTTGTCCGCTTGGCTTTAGCAATGCAGATCCCAAACTCCTTGATCTTCCCAACATCCTCTAGCATAAAATCCAAACAGTGTGCAGCACATGGTGTCCAATACAGTGTAGGATACTTCTCCATTAGAAGTCTACCAGCTGCCTTGTAGTTAGATCCATTGCCACTTACTACTTGGACTACCAATTCAGGGCCAATTGCATCAATTTGTTCACTCAACAACTGTGCTACCAGCTTTGCATCAACTGTTTCAGCAGAAACATTAGCTGTCCCTAAGAAAAAGGTGCATGCTGGACTATTGACTAGAAAGTTCAAGAGGTGTCGGCCACCCATGTCAGTCCAGCCATCAGACATGAGTGAGCAACCATATTCTTTCCATGCAGCTTCATGCTTGCCTCTCAAACTGTCAGTCTTGACCTTGGCCTTCTCAAGCAATGGTACTCTAAGTCTCCAATAACTAGGTGAGATATAATCAGAACCATACTGCCCTATCGATTCCAACATGATCTCCCAACTCCTTGAGTTCGCAACATTGAGTGGAAGACAATTCTCATACAAAAAGTTAGCTACATGATCATCAACAATCGCTTTTTGCTCCTTTGTCTTCTTGATGAATTGCTTCATTGTTAATTGCGAGCCCTTTGACATGTGTCTCTCAGCAACCACCTCTTCTGGAGTCTTCCGAATCTCATCTGCAATGGACTTTCCTTGCTTCTTTGCTGCTGTGTTTGCTACATGAGCCGACCCATCTGATTTCCTTTTCCCAGAATTATTTGCGTTGGTGTTGGTGTTGGAGCAGTTGGAAGCTCTTGAACTTGCTGCACCTGCATGGAAGTCTCTTGCAACAATCTCTTCAACATCTTCTTCACACCCTTGTTCAGCTTCGCCTTCACCTCCCTCAACATTTTTGAATGTGAATGTGTTAGTCTTCAGGTAATCATGCATCTCTTTTTGAATTGCAGTGGTTGTTTTGGGGCACATAGTGACAATTGTAAACCCTCCGGCAAGATGCTTCTTCATCCTATTGACACCAGAACCAACTTTTTTGCCACACAGATTACATTGCAGCTGCAACCTATCCTCAAGATCACACATAAATGCATATTTCCATGCTGGATCTTTGCTCCTCCTTGGCCTCCTGTTAGGATCTTTGAATGGATCATAGCCCTCAGCACCTTCAGCTTCAGCTTGACCTGACCGAATGACTTGGGATATCTCTGGAGGGGCCATGTTGCTTCCTATGAATGAGATGGTGAGGGAACAGGGAAGCAGAGAGGAGGAGCTTGTGAGGAAAAGGGAAGCACTGGATATCTAATAGGAAAAGGGAAGAAGAGAGGAGGAGCTTGTTACCTGGTACATGCAGCAGCCGTGGAGGAGTGGAGCAGCTGAGCTGCCGTGGACGAGAGCAGACCAGCAGCAGCTGCCGGCGAAGGAGGAGCTCCTGGCGGAGGAGGAGCCCGTGGCGGAGGAGGAACTCGTGGCGGAGGAGGAGCCCGTGGCGGAGGTGGCGGCGCCGCCCGGCCAAGTTCTTGCAGAGGCGGCGGCCAAAGGAGAGGCCAAGGGAAAGGGTCGAGCGGGGATCAATCTCGATCTAGGTCGAGCCGGGCAAACGGGGAAAAATGGGAAGAACAGAACTTTTTTTTTGGGTCGACCGACCCAAAAACGTCGACTTACCCTGACTAGTCTCGACTAGTCCATCGAGTCGATCGACTCGCGCGCTGAGTCGAGTCGCCAGGCTGAGTCGGACTTCCCTTTGCGACTGGTCGACTAGTCGCGACTAGTCTCTCGACTCGAAAACCATGAGTAAGATGCAAGTGATATGGATGAATATGAGTGGTAATAACAATCTGAAATAAATATGGCAGCAAGCAAACATGTAACATAACTTGTTGGAAACGGTGTTTCAATGCTTAGAAACAAGGCCTAGGGATCATACTTTCACTAGTGGACACTCTCAACAATGATCACATAAATAAATAACTTCTCTTCACTTGTGCTACTTTCTAACACTCTCTTGTTGGATAATAAACACCATTGTGTAGGGCTACGAGAGCACACCTCAAGCTGGAGTTAACAAGCTCCACAACTTCATAAAGGAATCACACACGATGCGCACACTGTCACCGTCACACCGTGGAGAGTGAATCCGGAGTTCATATTAAAGTAACCTCTAGAGTGTATAATAGTGCTACTCTGGATAACTCTCCTAATGGAATCACTAATCGTGTAGTGGCTACAAAAGCTCCGCTCAGAGTTCATCAAGTACTTGACAAACACCACTCATAGGGATATCCACGTCAAATCATAAATCCAAGATAATATATTTATCATAGTGATAGTTAACTCCATAATCTACAAGAGATCACAATCATAACCTACGCCAAGTACTACATGATGCACACACTGTCAACATTACATCATGGAGGAGGAATAGACTACTTTAATAACATCACTAGAGTAGCACATAGATTAATAGTGATACAAAGCTCATGATCACATAAAGATCACACCATGGGAGAGAGAGATGAACCACATAGCTACCGGTAGAGCCCTCAGCCTCGGGGAGAACTACTCCCTCCTCATCATGGGAGACAGCGATGGCGATGAAGATGGCGGTGGTGTCGATGGAGATGACTCCGGGGGCAATTCCCTGTCCCGGCGGCGTGCCGGAACAGAGACTTCTGTCCCCCGAAACGGAGTTTCGCGATGGCGGCGACGTCCCTGGAGTCTTTCTGGAGTTTCGTCAATTGGTGTAGGGTTTTCACGTCCCGAGGGATAATATAGGCGAAGAGGCGGCGCAAGGAGGTGCACGGGGGCCCACCCCATAGGGCGCCCCCCCCTCTTGGCCGTGCCGGCCTATGGTGTGGGGGCCCTGGGCCTCCACTCCGTCTCCCCTTCGGCGTTCTGGTCCGTCTCGGTAAAATAAGATGTTTGGCTTTTGTTTCGTCGAATTCCGAGAATATTGCCCGAACAGACCTTTCCGGAACCAAAAACAGCAGAAAACGAGAACCGGCACTTCGGCATCTTGTTAATAGGTTAGTTCCGGAAAATGCATAAAAACATTATAAAGTGTGAGCAAAACATGTAGGTATTGTCATAAAACTAGGATGGAACATCAGAAATATAGATACGTTGGAGACGTATCACGTGCGAGGCGCGATCGAAGGACCCGAGCACGGCAAGGACTAGATGGAGCACTGGCTCCCTCGAGGCGTCGGTGGAAGGCCGCAGAGGACACGGCTTTACCATCCCGTTCGGGGGCGAGCATAACTCCTATTAGAGGCTATTATTGGCACAAAAATGAAGTAAAAATGATAAGGAGAGGTTATTACAGAGGTAACAACTTCCAAGACTCAACAAAATAAAAAAAGTTACAGTAATAAAACATGGTGTCGTCGTGGTGAACAGACAGATGCCATAGGATGGCTTAAGTTGGGCCGAATCGACGCTAGAGGATTCGGGGGAGGGTTTGTGATTAGATGGGATGAACTTCCGGATGGTTTCCTCAAGAACTTAGCCAAGGCTAGAGGTTGAAGAAGAAAGACATAAGGAAGAACTCGCTCTAGATCATCTTCTTTATTGATCTCCACAGGTTACAAGTTTCTCAGTACATGTGTTCGTCGCCCGTGAAGGGGGCTGCCCCCTCTCCTTATCTAGGGGAGAGGGTGGCTTACAGGGCAAGAAACCCTAATGGCATCTTTGACTAGACAAACTACTTTACAAAGTTACTTTAATCATAGATGACACCGGGGTCTTCTTTAATCAGGGAGGCTGACGTCCTCCGGCTTCTTTCTTCGTCATCCTCCTCTTTATCGTCAGCCCTTCGTTTAAAGCTACTTTGCTTAGCTCATCTTTGTCTTCTAGCTCTGGAGAGAATCTTTGACCAGTCCTGCCGACTTGCTCTCCTTTCCGGTAGCCCGGTGTCTTCTTTACCCGGTTCCGGCATACCCCTCTTGGGGATACCGGCTTAGCCTCACTTAGCCCAATTCCTATCTTAGTGCTCCGGTACGAACATTAAACCGGTATCTTGATGGCTCAAACCATCCGGTTTGGCATGCCTTTGGCATACCGGGGGTTATCCCCCCAACATTAGTCCCCGAAGCTGGTATAGTCTGGCGGATTCTATCCAACAGACCATGCCAGGTTCTCCCGTCTTTGGATACAGGTTTAATCTATCCGGCGCTGAGCTTGGATCCGGCGTCTTTACCCGGACTCACGTTATCTCTCTTAGCAAGGCATTTTCCGGTATCTTATCCTCCGGCATCTTATTCATTAACTCTTTCCTCGGCGAAGTCGAGAATTTCTCGGGTACCGTGCCTGTCAGTGACATGCGCACTGTGTCTGACGAGCCAGTGTCAGAGGTCACTTCCCTTCGGCTTCTGCGCCAGCATTTATGGCGCCACACCGGATCCTCGCGGCCGTTCCGTATCCGTGTGGCCTCCCTGTGTCATGTTGTTTTCCGCGCGTGTATCTGCGTGCCACGTGGCGGCCCATGAGGCGAACCGCCGCGGCCCGACGGTTCTCGGCCCACTTTCCCCTCTCTCTATATAAGGGCGGAGCGGTTCCTCTTCATCTTCTTCGCATTCCCCACTTCTTCGCGCACAGTGCCCTTGCTCTCTGCGCCTCCGCCGCTCCGTTCGCCGCTCGAGCTCCGCCGCCCGACGAATCTCCGCTACTGCTCCGCCGGACGTCGCTGAACTTCACCGCGTGAAGAACCTCTGCGGCGCTCCTGTCGCGGTCGCGGCATTGGTGCTTTCTCAAGCTTTTCTCCACCTCACCGTCGGCGGACCTCCTCGCCAACCGCAAGCTCACCATTCCAGCGGCGAGCCACTTCTCCTGCGACTCCGCCGCCTCAGGTTAGGCCCGATACGCTTCTACCTCTTTTCTCTTTGCTTTCCAGATCTTGGGGCGGTAGAGTATTTATCCCCTCTTTATTTTGCTTTTTCTCTTACTCGTAGATCTTCGCGGGAGGGTCTTTTTGGGGGAAACTGTTTTACGGTAGATTCCGGTGTCCCCCAGATCTACATGTCTAGCGAAGAATCTCTTCTTGCCTCTTCTTCCAGTAGTCAAGGCAGTAGGACCTCCGACGGGCTAACTGAAGATCTCGCCCGGATGGAAATAGAATCCAGCAAAGATCAAGAGGTCGGCACCTCCAGCCGGGCCCCCGGAAAGGATCTTTCCGGTATCACACGCGGAGCCTGGAGAGGTTCCGACGTGACTCAACATGAGATTGACTGGCTCTACCGGTCTAGGAGTATACCGGAGGGGGTCTCCTGCCGGCTTCCCGCTGACGAGATCGAACCGGTGCTTGAACCCGGTGAGGTCGTTGTTTTCCTTGCTCACTTTGAGCATGGCTTCGGCCTTCCTGCCTCCGATTTCTTCCGCCAATTCCTCGATTTTTATCGACTCCAGCCTCACCACCTTCCCGGCAACGCCGTTTTTTATCTTTCTTGTTTTGTGGCCTTCATGGAAGGCTACATCGGCATCCGTCCCGCTCGTGAGACGTTTGCCCGCTTCTTTTCTCCGGATCAACTCGGTCCAGGGCAAGGACATTCCCAAGCCCAAACCCCCGTACAATGCGGGTCTTGTATCATCGGCTCCCGCCAAGGGAGCCCCTTTTAAGTTCAACGGCCTCGAGTCTTGCCGGTTGTGGCGGACGACGTTCTTCTACGTGAAGAACAAGAGCGCCACCGACCTCATCAATCTGCCGCCCTTCAATCCGGCGCCGCCCGCCAAGGTCAACTCGGAACTACAACCCCGGTACGGATCACATAGAGACGAACCGGGTGGTACGCTTCATGTTGAAGCTGATGAAGGATACCAACATTTGCTCCGATGATATTATCCGCACCTTCATCGGCCGCCCGGTGCTTCCCCTTAAGCGCCGCGCTCACAAGATGAGCGAGATGTACGGCCACGGCGATCCCACCAAGATCACCGGCCTGCCCTTGAGCAAGGCGGATGTGGTCTCGAAGGCTAATCAAATATGCCAAACGGACATGCCGGATGATCGGGAGTGGGGCCTCCGGCCCTCGGTTCCACTAACCCTCCGACCCAAGAAGTAAGAAATTACGCAACTCGGGTCGGTTTACCGGTAACTTTTATACTTGTGACTAACCCCTTTTTTATTTTGTTTTCGGGCCAGGGACCGCTTCCCCCGCATTGACTCAGATCGGCGAGGCCCTTGCCGGAAGCGGCCTTTGGACAAGGTTGATCCAGATCCCTTCGTCCCTTGGTACGACCTCAAGATGGGTCGCCTTCCTACTCAGCGCCCTGGTAACCCCTCTGCGGTTTCCGTCGATGAGCTCCCCATGCACGAGGTAGTTTCCTCTTCCGGTCTCTCATATTCTGTTGCTTATTTCCTTCTGTAGATGTTCCCTCAGCTGGCCCCGAACCACAGGTCCACGAGCACGTGCCTCCCCTGCAGGCCGAGGTCGGGGATGAGTTCCTGAATAAGCTCGTGCCCCAGAGCAAAAAGAACAAGGCTCCTGCCGCTGACGCCGGCTCTAGCCAAGCTCCTCCCGCCAAATGCTCCCGGACGGAAGTCATTGGGGGAAAGCAAGTAGGCACTAAGCGCTACAAGCACAAGCAGATGTCGGTTTCTTCCGGGTAAGTTCCTTATTTCTCTTTTCGTTTGTTTTGTTCTTACCGAGTTCTTTTCCGGTTGCTTTTTTCCAACCCTTTCTTTTTCTCTCTTTCAGTCCCGCGCTCAAGCTTGGCTCCAAGCCTGAGGGCTCTGCCGGCTCCGCAAGGACCTCAACTCCTCCTCCTCACTCAAGCTCGGCACCATCTGGTGCCGGCGACCTCTCTGCCTCCCCTCTGGGAGGCACTACAAGTGCGGGGCGCGCGGCCCCTACACCTCCTGATCACCGCGCGGAGGAGGATCTCACCTCCCCTCCTGAGACCCAAGACACCGGCGCCAGCAACACCGGCGCCGACGATGAAACTGCCGGGCGGGCGGAACCTCTGGTTCCTCCTGGCCCGAAGAAGAAGAAGAAGAAGCAGCCAAGCTCCTCCCCCACCAAGGCCGCGCCGGATACTTCCGTGCCGGCCTCCTCTGCACCGCACCCGGAAGCTCTTACTCTTGAGCCTACCGGGACTACACCAACACCGCCGCCAAGCCAAGGACCTCCCGCGGCCAAGCCAAAGCCGCCGCCGGAGACCCCCAAGATCACCAAGTTCCTCAAGCCGGGGGCTTCCCGGGGGAAGGCCATGGAGGGCAGCGCCTTAGCCGGCTCGCAGTCTCTAGTGCTGCACGTTGGGCCTGCCGCTGCTGTGGTCCCAGAAAAACCTTCCGGCCTCCTGGGCCGGATTGTTGAGCTGAAGCGCGAGGGCCGGGACCTGGGGCACCTTCTCCCCTATGCCCAAAAATGGAACGATGCGGACATCTCTGCATCCACCCGCGGCTTGGGGAAGGACCGCCTTCCAGCGCCAGATCCTGCTGGGCCCCGGTCCACTGAAGAACACTTCATGCGGCTCAAGCGTGCCGTGAAGGAGTTCGACAGTGCGTGGTACGACGCCACCAGCAACGTGGTGGTAAGTTTCGCCAACTTCTTTGCAACTTTTTCGTTGATGCCGGTTTCTTTCTTTCCGGACCTTGTCTATCCTCCCAGTCCCCGAGTTTCGTGTTGAGAGCATAGCTCTTAGCGTGAAACTTAACTAGAAACGCGCGAAACCGGCATAGCCAGTCCCCGAGTTTCGGGTTAAGATCTTTGCTCTTAGCGCGGAACTTAACTAGAAACGCGCGAAACCGGCATAGCCAGTCCCCGAGTTTCGGGTTGATAACATAGTTTCTTTCTTTCTCACAACTATCTTCCTTTGAACAGAGCACCGCGGATGCCCGGAAGCAGCTCTTCGAGGAGCTTCTGTGGGAGCATCGGGACCTTGCCGAGGCCCACAGCCACTGCCAAGGTTTATTTCCTTTCTTTTCCTCCGGCATCTTTTTACCGGAATGTTTTCTTCTTTAACACTCATGAATCTTTTGTTCAACAGCCGTCCCGGAAGCTACCCTTGAGGCCCTCAAGGCCCAGATTGCCACTCTCCAAGGTGTCACTTTCTCTTTTCCGGTTGACTCATTCTTTCCTCACTTTATCAGCTGCCAGTTTGCTAACACTTTTCTTTCCGATGCTTAGGCGAAAAGGAGCAGCTCATCCGGCAGCATCAGGAGGACCTGAGCGCCCAGAAAAGCAGCTATAAGGAGCTCAAGGAACAGGCTATGCAGGCCAGGCTCCAGCATGAGCAAGATCTGAAGGACGCCAAGGCCGCAGCCGAGGCCAGGCTGGCGGAGGTTGTGGATGATTCCACGAACTCCAACGCGGTGCTGAGGGCAGAGCTGGAGGAGGAGAGGAATGCGCGGAAAGCGGCGGAGCACCATATTGAAGTCATGACCACTGACCATAAAGAATATGATCGGCTGGTCATGCAGATTGACGCGCTGGCTCTCCGTAAGCTCTTGCCTTGTCCCTTCTTTCGCTTATAGGCTTTTCCTTTTTGAAAATGCATCCGTGTTCCTTTTCCTTCCGGTAGATTGTTTTCCGGTATCTTACGCTTATGCTTTTCCCTTCTTCCTGTAGAACACTTCCCGGACTCCCAGGCGCACGCCGTGAAAAAGGTGATGGAGGATCGGGTGGCGCGGGAATTCCCCAACATGGACGCGCACTGGGACGGGTACGACTATCTGGTCGCCCTTTCCGCTCGAGTCCAACATATGCGCTCAGTGGACCGGCTCCTTGTCGATCTACCGGATGCCGCCATCCAAATTTTCAAGGTGTTGTGGCCTGAAGAAGCTATGCCAGCCAACATCACCCTCACCGCCAGCCGGCTCAAGGAGGCAGGGCGCCGGATTCGCGAGTGGCAGTGCTCCGCAGCTCGTGCTGGAGCTGACACCGCGCTGCGCTCCGCGTGCTCCTGGTACCCGGACTTGGATCTGGATGCACTCCAAGGCGTGCGCCAAGATGCTCCAACCGACGTGGACCCGGTTCTTACCGCGAAGCGGCAGGATCGGGCCTACCGGCTCGCTGAGTACGCCCAGGTTCGCACCTTCATCCCTCCTCCTCCTGATGTCAAGGACTACCTCAGCGATGAGGAGGAAGAAGAGGAAGGTGAAGATGAGGGTGCCGAGGATGTGCTGCCGGAAGCTCCCGAGGCCAACGCTGCTCCCCCTGAAGCCCCCGAGGCCGATGTGCTCCCCGAAGCCCCTGTTGCTTGAATACGCTTGTTAATTGATTACCGTGATAGGCCTGCCCTTGCTTAAACTTGATAACACAAGCTCGTTAAATTCTACCCCGGTATGCCGGGGTCTATGATGTAAGATAAAACTCAATCTCTATTTTGGTTGTGGTACAACGTTCATGCCGGTGTCTTGCATACCGGTAACTTATTAATCTATGTTGGTTTGCTACTTAGCACTTTGCTTATCGTTTCGATTTTTGTCTTGCACTGCAATGATCCCGAAATTGTTTCCGCATCCAATTCGATGCACACTTGGCTCTTTTGCTTTGGCTCTGCCTACCTTCTCTGGGCGTTTTGGCGTATGAGCACAAAGTTCTCTTACCAAGCAAGCACTTTCTTGAACTTAGAAATAACTCGAAATTTTTGCAAAAAACCGGTGTAACCGGGGTTAGTTAAATTTTTCCGGATTGTTCTTTCCCGCTCTCCCTCTTCGCAGTTCATGTGCTTATCCCCTACCGGTTTATCTTGCTTGCCATGAAGCCGGGTTGCGGACAACAGCGAGTCGAAGACTCCGGTAGGGTTTAGCACACTACTAAACCGGAAAGAAAAAACGTTCAATAAGCAACCGGTAAACTGAAAAAATAAACAAGTTACATGCAACTTTAGTAGGGGTAGTCCCCGAGACTCATTCGAGGTTCCGACATCTTTTATTCATAGCAAATAAGGTACAAAAAGGAACTTCTTACACCACAACTTCAAGAGTAGAAAGGACGCAACAAAGCTACATTCCATGGACGCTTGGTCTCCTCTCCGGACCTGTCCGCCTTCCCTTTTTTTCCATTCCTGTGCATCAATCAGGTAGTAGGCATCATTGTGGAGAGCCTTGCTCACAATGAAAGGTCCTTCCCATGGAGGGGAAAGCTTGTGCCGGCCTTCAGTGCGCTGCACCAGGCGTAGCACTAGGTCTCCTTCCCGGAACACCCTCGGGTTAACCTTCCGGTTGTGATAGCGTCTGAGGTTTTGCTGGTAAATGGCTGTTCTTGCCAAAGCTAGCTCTCTTGCTTCTTCTAGCAAGTCCACATCGTTTTCTCGGGCCTCCTTTACCTCTTCTTCGGTGTAGAGTTGCACCCTTGGTGAATCATGGAGAATGTCGGTCGGTATGACCGCTTCTGCTCCATAAACCATGAAGAATGGAGTGTATCCGGTAGACCGGTTTGGAGTTGTTCTTATACTCCACGAGCACTGATGGTAGCTCATCTAGCTAACACCCCGGCGATTTTTCCACCACATCGATGAGTCTTGGTTTGATACCGGAAAGTACCAAAGCGTTTGTTCTTTCAACTTGCCCATTGCCTTATGGGTGTGCGACTGAGCACAAATCCAACCGGATGTTGTTGTCCTCACAAAATCTTTTGAACTCACCTTGAGCAAAGTTTGTGCCATTGTCTGTGATAATGCTATGTGGGTAGCCATACCGCAAAATAACATCTTTTAAGAATTTCACCGATGTGCGCCCATCACACTTTGCAATGGGTTTCACCTCTAGCCACTTGGTGAATTTATCCACCATAACCAAGATGTGGGTCATGTTTCCCCTTGCGGTTTTGAACGGGCCAACCATGTCTAGGCACCAAACAGCGAACGGCCAAGTTAGCGGTATTGTCTTTAAGCCGGAGGCTGGGGTATGATTTTGCTTGGCATACCTCTGGCACCCATTGCATTTTCTTACCAGATCCTCCGCGTTCTCCAAGGCCGTAGGCCAATAGAACCCATGCCGGAATACTTTTGCCACCAGCTCCCTTGACGAAGCGTGATGCCCACACTCTCCTCGGTGAATCTCCTCGAGCATTTCTTTTCCTTCTTCCGGTTTCACACATCTTTGGAGGACACCGGTAACAC
This sequence comes from Lolium rigidum, assembly GCF_022539505.1. Taxonomy (NCBI): domain Eukaryota; kingdom Viridiplantae; phylum Streptophyta; class Magnoliopsida; order Poales; family Poaceae; genus Lolium; species Lolium rigidum. The sequence continues at coordinate 320,949,661 of NC_061510.1, read as the reverse complement.
TTCTCTTGTACACCTCGCCATTGATGATGGTGTAAGCTTTGGACCTCCTCTGGATCCTTCTCGACTCATTTTCGTCAACCGGCAAAGTGCCGTTGATCAGGAATTCCTTAATAGGTTCAACCCATGATGGTGCTTCCCGAACCGAGGAACACCGGTGCGTCTATGTCCATGCCGTCCACCAGCATTGTTTCTTCCGGTACCGGCGCTGCGGTCCCCGAGCCTTACCGGTACGGTCCCCGAGTTTGCCGGAACAGTCCCGGGTTTCCTTCGTCGATATCCATTGGTACCACATGTGATTCCGGTACAAAAATTGACTCCGACTCCGGACTCGGCTTGATTGATGGTACTCTTAAGTGTGCTAAGGCTATTCCGGGAGGAATTTCTTGCACTGGACGAGCCCGGCTTGGACAAAGCATCCGCGACTTCATTTTCCGCACGCGGCACATGGTGAAACTCACACCCTTCAAAGAAGCCGACAATCTTTTGCACGTGAAACCGGTATGAGGCCATGTTGGCATCTTTTGCGTCCCAATCTCCGGAACATTGTTGTACCACAAGATCTGAATCTCCATAGCAAATGATCCGGTGTGCACCGATTTCTTTTGCGACCTTAAGCCCATGGATCAAAGCCTCGTATTCAGCGACATTGTTTGATTCCCTGAAATGTACTTGTAAAACATACCGGAGATGATCTCCCTTTGGTGAGGTTAGCACCACACCGGCACCTAGACCCTCTTTGAGTTTGGATCCGTCAAAGTGCATCTTCCAATATTCTATTCTTTGATCTGGGGGCTTGTATTGCAGTTTTGCCCAATCAACCAAGAAATCAGCCAAAGCTTGCGATTTTATGGCATCTCTTCTTTCATACACCGGTACGTACGGTGATATCTGGATTGCCCATTTTGCAATCCTGCCGCTAGCATCTTTGTTGCTCATGATATCGGAGATGGGTGCCTCACTCACCACCTTCATAGGATGCTCCTCAAAGTAGTGCTTGAGCTTTGTGGCGGCCATGAACACGCCATAAGTCATTTTCTAGAAGTGCGGGTAGTTTTGCTTTGAGAGGGAGAGCACCTCGCTCAGGTAGTATACCGGCCTCTGGACGGTTTTTCCTTCCTCTTCTCTCTCTACTACCACAACAACACTCACAACCCGGTTAGTTGCTGCTATGTATAGCAACATGGGCTCTCTTTCCAATGGCGAAGCTAGTATTGGCGCAGTGGCTAGCATTGTTTTCAGCTCTTTAAACGCTGCGTCTGCCTGAGGGGTCCAGACGAACGTATCAGATTTTTTCATCAGAGCATAGAGTGGCAAGGCCTTTTCTCCTAACCTGCTTACGAACCGGCTCAGCGATGCTAAGCTTCCGGTAAACTTTTGTACATCTTTGAGATCTTGTGGTATCGTCATTCTCTCGATTGCCCGGATCTTTACCGGATTGACCTCAATGCCCCGGCTTGATACTAGAAAGCCAAGCGGTTTGCCGGCGAGGGACACCGAAGGTACATTTTGCCGGATTGAGTTTCATCTGGAATCTTCTTAAGTTATCAAATGTTTGCCGGATATCGCCAATTAGGGTATCTTTTACTTTGGTTTTTATCACAATGTCGTCCACATAAACTTGCACATTCTTTCCAATTTGATCAAACAAACATTTTTGCATACAGCGCTGGTACGTTGCACCAGCGTTGCGCAAACCAAAAGGCATAGTGATATAGCTATAAGCCCCGTGCGGGGTAATGAACGCAGTTTTTATTTGATCTTCCTTTTTCAAGGGGATTTGGTGGAAACCGGAATAAGCATCCGGGAAAGACAACAACTCACACCCGGCAGTAGAATCAATCACTTGATCGATCCGCGGTAAAGGGAAAGGATCTCTCGGGCAAGCCTTGTTGAGGTTGGTGTAGTCGATGCACATGCGCCACACCTTTGGAGCTTTTGCCTCCAGGTTCTCATCTTTTTTCTTTTCGACCATTACCGGATTGGCCAGCCACTCTGTATGCGTGACCTCCACGATGAAACCGACAACCAACAATTTTGTCACCTCTTCTCCAATAATCTTCCTCCTATCTTCAGCGAACCGGCGCAAGGGTTGTCGCACCGGCTTGGCATCCTTCCGGACGTTCAGAGAGTGCTCAGCCAGCTCCCTCGGAACACCTACCAAGTCATCAGTAGACCAAGCAAAGATATTCCGATTCTCACGGAGGAAGCTGACGAGCGCGCTTTCCTATGCCTCGCTGAGGCCGGCACCGATACGAACGGTACGCTCAGGGAAAGCCGGATCCAGCACGATGTCCTTTGTTTCCTTTGTCGGCTTGAACGCTGGAGCGCTCAAGCTTGCACTCATTGCCGCTAAGCTCAATTGTCAAGACTGAGCCAGCGCAACCGCAGTTTGCATCCTCTTCTTTTCCTCCGCGATCACCAGCGATTCTGCTAGGTTCGATCCGGCATATGCTGTTTCCAGTGAGACTCTATAGTTTCCCACCACAGTTAAGGGTCCACGAGGTGCCGGCATCTTCATCTTGAGATACGCCGTGTGGGTTGAGGCCATGAAGGCCGCCAGTGCCGGTCTCCCCAGCAATGCATGGTATGGACTATCTAAGTCCACCACCTCGAACTCAACGTTTTCAACCCGGCAATTGTCACGTCCTCCAAACGACACATCCACCCGGACTTTTCCAACCGGTGCGCAGGACAAACCCGGAACGATTCCGTGGAACGTTGTGCGAGTTGGCTGAAGCATGTTTTCTGTTATGCCTAGCGTATGCATGGTGTGCCGGTACATTATGTTTATGCTGCTCCCATTGTCTATTAGCACCTTGCTGAACTTGACGCGAGTCGTTGGCCCTTTCATGATTGGGTCCACCACGAGAGCGTAACCACCCGGGTTCGGCATGATTTTGGGGTGATCCTTGAACGACCAGGTGAGTTCCTGATCTGACCATAGCATGTATTTTGGTACTGCCGGCATCACCGCGTTCACTTCCATGGAACGGCGACGTAGGCTTTGCTTGTCTGTCGGCTCAGTGACGAACACGACACAGCACACGTCCGGATCCTCATAGATATTCCGGCCCAAAGGTGTCGGTGGAGGTGGTTGGCCATAGCCTTCCTCCACCTGATTGACTTGCTGATACTGCTGCCTGTTTGGCTGAGGCTGTACCGGTAAAGCATTTGCTCCGGTTAGTGGTGGTGGTGGTGGTAGTTGTTGCTGGCGCAGCATATCTTGCGATGGTGGCAACATTGTGGTGCACCATTGTGCCTGCGCATCTTTCACTGCTCCCTTTTGCATCAAGTACTTGGTCCAAGAACAATCCTTCGTCAGGTGGTTCGATGGGTGAGCCGGGTTCGGCGTGTGCCACCGGCAAGGTTGATCCATGGCGGCTTCCATGGTGTACTTTACGGGTTCTTGCCAATTCTTTTTCTAGCCCCAGGGTTTCTTTTCGACCCATTGCTTCTTAGGACCCGCCCATGGCTGCGATCCGGTTTTCTGCCTCTGGCTGCCGCTGGCATCAGAGTTTTCCTGCACAGCAGCAACTTGCTGCGGAGCGTACCTTCGATCCGGGAAATCTTCCCTTCTCTTGTTGTTCCGGTTGTCCCGGTATTGTTCCTAGCGCTGCTGAGGCGGGTTTGATTGTTCCGGCTCAGCCTGCACCGCCGGTTGCATTGGGTCTCCCAACGCATAGTTATCCGCCACTCGTATCATCTCCGCCAAAGTTGTTGGCATGTTCCGCTGCAGCTTTTGCCACAAAGGCGAACCTCGCCGGCATCCCTGGCTAAACCAAGCAATGGCTTGTGCTTCTATCACTCCTTCACAAGAGTTTCTAATAGAGTTCCACCGGGTCAGGTAATCCCGGTCTGTTTCCTGCGGGCGCTGCAAGCACAAAGCGAGCTGCTGAGGCCTGTTAGGCCTTCGGTAAGTGCTACTGAAGTTGCTCACAAAGGCTTCCTCAAAGTCCAACCAGCCATTTATGCTTCCTGCCGGCAAGTTGTTTAGCTAGATTCTTGCCGGTCCTACCAAGAACGATGGTACAATTCTTACGGCCCAACGCCGGTTTCCTCCTCCAGCTACGCTTCCTCCGCCGCCAGCGACGTATACCGCGGTCACGTAGTCCGCGAGCCAGTCTTCCGGCTTAGTTGTGCCATCATATGTTTTCGTGTCACGGGGCAGCTGGAAGTTGCGAACTGGTGGTTGTTCTTTCATGATCCTTGGGCCAAAACACTTGGGACCCGGTGGACCTTCTGCCTCTATCATTTAGACAGGTACACTCTGTCCAGACGGTGCCTCGCATCCCGTTCTGGCAGGTGTCTTTCTCCCACGCGCTCTCCCAAAGGGTTCCGGTAAGCGGTGAGTCTTGTCGAGTCAGCTTCATCGTAACGTTCCGGTACCGCGGCCCTTGCCTGCCGGTACCTTGGTGGAGGCATCTCCTCATCATCATACGCTGCCCTTGCAGCTGGATAGTTTTGCCCGGTTTCATGTCTACCGGCATGATTGTTTCCGGCGTAGCCTCCTCTGGCGTAGCCACGATCTGCCCCTTGGCTTTTTCTACCGGCATCGTGTTGCCCGGCTTGTTGTTTTCCGGCAAGAACCGGATCGTACACAGTCATCTGCTGTGCGTTCATTTCTTTTTCTCTTCTTCTGTCCGGATGGGGGGACGAGGCCTGCCCATGGGACTTGCTTCCGGCATTCTTTGTTGAACGCGCGAATTTTGAAGCCGCAGCCTTGTTCAGCTTAGCCGACTGCTCAGCATTTTGCTGCTCGATAGTTTCCGGCAGCTCTCTAACACGCTCTTGCTGTTTTGCCAAAGCATCTCCGGAAAGCGATTCACACGGCTCTACTCGCAGCCTTAGCAGCTTTTATAGTTTTATCCGGACTACTGTACTTAGGTTTCTCTACGATGCTGATAGATGCGGAGGCACTCTTGCCGGTAAGAACTTCCTTACGCAAATCCTGATCTAGATTGCGAGCTTTAAGCCGGTTCTCCGGTATCCTAGCGGCATGAGCGCTAACAGAAGCAAAGCCATGGGCAGCGTTGTACTCACGTAGGGTTAGGTTCAGCTCGCGCTGCGCCCGGACGATGTCGGCGCCGTTCGCGAGCAGCTTCTGGCGTTGTGCCTCCAGCTCCGCCTGAGCCGCTGCCGGGTCGATGTTCTGCGTGATCGGCGTTGCCAGCACGTTCATCGCCGCTTGGAGTGGTGTTGCCGGTGGTGCGGAAGATGCTCCCGCAGCGCCAGCGTCGCGCTCCAGCGGTGGCTTGGCCGCACGGGTCGAAGCCGCACGACCAGCACCTTCATCCACGGCTTCCTTGCCTGCACCAACCACACCGGTCATCATTACCTCGACGCTGCCGGCGGCGCGGCCAGCACAGAGCCACCTTGGCGGGTCCGGTGCCACCGGCACCGGCGAGAGGCGCTGGCGCACGGGGACGGTGCCGAAGTAGACGCGGTGGCTGCCGAACTCGATGATGCGGCCGTTCTTGGGGAAGATGCCACCGTTGGCGAAGCATCCCGCGTTGTCGTTGATGAAGTCCATGGAGTAGAGGCGCTGGACGAGCGCAGACACCGTCCGCTCGCCGGCGATCTCGAGGATGCCCGCCCGAATATGAACTCCAGCAAGCGCCACTTCATGCTCCACAGTGGGCGCCAACTGTCGTCGTGGTGAACAGACAGATGCCATAGGATGGCTTAAGTTGGGGCCGAATGGACGCTAGAGGATTCGGGGGAGGGTTTGTGATTAGATGGGATGAACTTCCGGATGGTTTCCTCAAGAACTTAGCCAAGGCTAGAGGTTGAATAAGAAAGACACAAGGAAGAACTCGCTCTAGATCATCTTCTTTATTGATCTCAACAGGTTACAAATTTCTACACATCGCTCCGTCCGTGTCCGTGAAGAGGGCTACCCCCTCTCCTTATATAGGGGAGAGGGTGGCTTACAGGGCAAGAAACCCTAATGGCATCTTTAACTAGACAAACTATTTTACAAAGCTACTTTAATCATAGATGACACCGGGGTCTTCTTTAATCAGGGAGGCTGACGTCCTCCGGCTTCTTTGATCGTCATCCTCCTCTTTATCGTCAGCCCTTCGTTTAAAGCTACTTTGCTTAGCTCATCTTTGTCCTCTAGTTCTGGAGAGAATCTTTGACCAGAACTGCCGACATGCTCTTCCTTCCGGTAGTCCGGTGTCTTTTCTATCCGGTTCCGGTATACCCCTCTTGGGGATACCGGCTTAGCTTCACTTAGCCAAACTCTTATCTTTGTGCTCCGGTATGAACATTAAACCGGTATCTTGATGACTCAAACCATCCGGTTTGGCATGCCTTTGGCATACCGGGGGTTATCTCCCCAACAATTAGGTCATGATTTTCCTGGGTTTTATGAGTAAGATTTTAAACATTAGAAGAACATAGGCACGCAGGAGGGCAGCAATATAGAAGAAATGATGTATACTTGCTTTTATTGCACATGTTATTATTATTTTTTTATTGCACTTGCTCTCAATCTCAGAACATGGGGTGTTGAGGTGCTCACCGACTCTACCACCTCCTGAACCCATGCTAACTAAACCAATCCAGCTCATATATACAATCTTGTGCTCTTGCCTTTGCCTGCGTAGGCTGGTTATTCTTCTTATGTGATTTTGAAGTTCACTATCTTCCCATTGCTATTTTAATCTCGATATATTGGAGTTTTTGAGGTCAGGGGTCTAAACCTCCTTTTCGGAAAAATAATAAGTTGTTAATCGAAGACACCGCAACAGTGAGAGACTGTGTGTGAAAAGAACACAATGAATAAGCTCGTATTTGTTGATGAGCGTGTATGTGCTAGCAGTCATGAAACTCAATTGGTAATCAAATTTGAGCATGGAGGGCATCAGGAGGAGTTATCTTACCCAACCCATCATAGTGGCTAGCATATGATGGAGATTTAGGCCTGGGTTCAGCTTAATGTCCGCGAAAGTCTATCCACTTGCATAGGAGTCACGTGCCCTCGGCATTTAGGAGGATACGGCGATTACCTGGTTGCCCAGACGGGGATGTCCAGACGCAGTTGTGATTCTCTTCGGACAATGAATGTTTTCACGTGCTAGCACCCATGATTCTTTTTAAATCAGCTGACACCCGTGGATTTTTTTTAAAAAAAATCCTTCACCGTTTTGTTCTAATTATTGTTTATTGGTGAAGACGGCTTGTTTACTTGAGAGTTGTCCCTGTAGGATGTGTAGCTTCATCCAACCGGTGAAGATCAGATTGTCATGCATCGCCAAAAAAAAGTCATCTCACAAACCATCCGTATCTATGAATGATATTTTAGTAAACGTCCAGCTCACATTGATTAGGATGGGACGATGCAGTTTTTTTCAGAAAAAAAAAGTTAATATAAGGGCTAAAGATTTCAAAAGGCGAACTCGCATTAGAAAAGGGAGATTAGGTGAGGCCGCGCTAATGTCCACGGAAGTCTATCGAATTGCATAGGACTCATGTTCCCTCGGCATTTAGGAGGATACGGCGATTACCATGATGCCCAGATAGGATGCCCAGACGCAGTTGTGATTCTCTCCAGACAATGACTGTTATAACATGCTAGCACGGTTCTTTTTAAATCAGCTGACACCCGTGGTTTTAAAAAAACCCTTCATCGCTTCGTTCTAATTATTGTTTTTATTCGTGAAGACGGCCGTGTTTACTTGAGAGATGGTAATCATGCATTTCCTCACCGTTTAGGTCTGTGCAAAACCTGTTGGATCTGCTTCGCTCATAGCATCACGAATTCTCCCATGCGGGTGGTTGCCAACCCATCATAGTGGCTGGTCTGCTCAGAAAATTTTAAGCCCCGATCAGTAATACTGTCCTTCCTATGAGATCCCATTAACCTGATGAGTGACGATGTATTTATCTGTCCCTGGTCTCTCCGTAGGTACATGCTCTCTTCCCTTTTCGTTTGTTCATGTATCAAATTATAAATAATAATTACCTTGAAGCAATTATCCTATTTAGCTCGGACCTACCATATCACTTTTTTTTGTTAAGACAACTGAATGCTTTAGCAAGTACCTTCTCATATCCTGACGATGCCTCAGCAGCCAGGTTTCATCTTTCTTAATATGGATAGCTAGATTGATACCCAACCAGATGCATTTGTTTTGCAGGTTGGCATTTGTTACACATACCACAATCCACAAAATGATTGTACGAGGCTGGAGTATATAATCGATTCCTTTTGCTGGGTACCAGATGTATTAGTAGCTAAATAGAATGTCTTCTGTCAGATTTGATTTTGATGCATTGCTTCACTTCCTACGGAAAATAGAAGGTCATCCCACATCTTAATAATACGATGCAGCCATATACGTATTGGCAGTTTGGAAAAAGTAACTTGGGTAATGTGTTATTGTTGTCACCAGCCCGGTACAAATTGGTATCTGCACCGATAATATCCAGTTGAACTCCTTCCAAAAAAAGGATGGCCATACCAACCATACCAGCTAAATTCTTTAAAAATTGGCTTTTGTGTCAATCTCCCAATTTATATTTTCTGCTCTTATATTTTTGGTTTCTTCTATTATGCAAGCCTATAGGTTGTATGGCATGCCAACGCCCCGCATAAACGCACTTCATCCTTCTTTACTACACGAGTATCATTTAGAAAAACCACAACCGATTCCCGCAGCAACGCGTTTTAGTAAACGTCAAACTCACAGTCACAGTGATTAGGATGGGATGTAGTTTTTTCAGAAAAAAAAAGCTAATAGAAGGACTAAAGATTTCAAAAGGCAAAGTCGCATTAGAAAAGTCGATTAGGAAAGGCCGCGCCAAACGTAACCAAACGACCAGGAAGAGAGACCAGAAAGGCTACACCCACAGGAACTAAAACCTCTCTTCCCAAGGAGACGACGACCAGCGAGGATCGGGCGACCGATGCAGGCTGCAGCCATGGCTCCGGACGGAGACGCCGTCGAAGCGGCAGCCACGGCGTCGTCGCTCATCTTCCTGGGAACGGGCTGCTCCGGAGCGCTCCCCGACGTGCGATGCCTCATCCAACCGTCCACGCCGCCGTGCGCCACCTGCTCCCAGGCCCTCACCCTCCCGCCGGAGAAGAACCCCAACTACAGGTGCCCTCTCACGCTTTTGCATCCGCCTGGCTTCACGAGATGGAACTCTTTCTTTGAAACCCACACTCCGACTAGTATAGTAGAACCAAATCAGTTATATTTAAAACCTGCATACCATTTTCGTTTTGCCGTTTTTAGCCTGCAGGTTGGTCCTAGCGGATGCGGATTGATTCATTATACATATGCTTGAAAAAATCATTACTGACTTGTACCGTGCGATTAAATTACCATGGATACTGATTGAGAAGTCAGAACCTCTTACAGAGTTACAGTGCCCAGTTTTGTTTTGTAATCTGTACTGTGAGCCTTTTCAGCTGCTACTGTGGCTGAATGTTTGAATGATCTCTTTCATAGAGTAAATTTTCCATTGGTGTCTGAAATGTACAAATTTAAGGGGGAAATATTTCCAATTATATTATGACAGCACGATTCATCTAATCTTACTGGTGATTTTTTCTTAATATCAGCCTGGTTTTCCTCAAAACTGGGACAATCTAATTCATTCTTTTTCAGATGCAACACATCCCTCTTGATAGACTATTGCGACAACGATGGCACGCATAAGTACATTCTAATTGATCTCGGGAAGACCTTTAGAGAACAAGTTCTCCGGTGGTTTGTTCACCACAAAGTTCCTTCTGTTGACTCGGTGAGATCTTCATGGTTTGCATTCCGTGAAATTTAAGTTTCCAATGATCAATGCATACAGATGGCAATATTGATGGTCCTTTGCAATGCAGATTATTCTGACTCACGAGCATGCGGATGCCGTCTTAGGTCTTGACGATGTTTGGCTGGTACACCCAAGCAACCATAAAAATGAGATTGATCATCTTCCGGTTTTCCTCACACAATTCACAATGGACAGGCCAGCTTATTAGCTTCCTGAATGGACTACCATGCCATATTAGGCATCATATCATGTATCACCTCCAAGAACAAAAGTCTATTCTCAGGAAATTAAAAGGCCCAAGTGCTTAGCTCCCGCAATAAACCAAATCCTAGCCTCCATTTTTTTTCTTACGGAATTCCTGATGCAGCTTTTTGATGCAGCAATTTCCAAGTCTGGTGCTGGACAACTTGACCTTCTTAGAGCATCTCTAACAGAGCCCCGTAAATCACGCCGGAACCGTATTTTTCCGGCGGATTTACAGGTTAGGATCGAAAGTGGCGCAGAACAGAGACTAAACTCGATGCTCGGCCCGAAAAACTTTTTCAAGGGGCCGAAAAATTACACACTCGACCCCTATTAATACAGACTCCAAAACTGAACGGATTTCTTACTGCTCCTCCAGCGCCGACGTTCGTACAACCACCTCCAGCCGCTGATTTCTGGCTGCTTTGCTAAAATTGTGCACCGCCGGTCAAACATCTTGTCAGTGTGCTCCAATTCCAACCATTTCTATGTCAATTCCCGGCAAATCTTTTCGATGTCGACTAATTCCGACGAGCGGCGACGCGGTGCACACAAGCAGCACAGCGAATGCGTACACGTGCAGATTCTGACGAGCGGTGTGACGCACGCGAGCTAGTCTTACATGGAAGCTAGCTAGTTCTAACTATTTGGTGCTAATCATCTTCCGATTGATTCACAAATATCCAGTCGATTCCATAGCTAGCTAGTTGGGTGGTGCTACTATTCCGATTAAGCTTGCTAGCTAGGTGGCGGCGGGTGCTGGGACGCGGGCGGCGGGCTCTTGGGCGCAAAGAGGCCCAGCAAGGGGCGCGGGTGGTGGCCGTGCGGGGAGACCTAGGCAGCGGCGCAGATAGTTCTAGTGAAGAAGACGATGATTTTCCGAATATTTCGATTTTCAGTTTTAGTTTAAGTTTTAGTTTACAGTGTCTATTCTGTTTTGGAGCGGCCACTTACATACCAACCGTTTTTCGACCCGCAAACACGTTTTTGGAAGACTGAACACGAGTTTTTCGGTATGCAATTTTACGGGCTCTGCTAGAGATGCTCTTATATTCGAAACAAACCGGTTACATCGGGTGGTAAGCATGTTGCATATGTTTGTCGTCTAAAAAAATGTACATCTACCTAGTAAAAAAATGAAAAACAAATCACACAAGTAAATTGATATGTCGCAGAATCTGCTGATACGTGTTTTGTGGCATTTGAACAGGGACATGCTCGTGGTTGCCATCTTACCCTTACAGAGGTTAATTTAGATTTGATTTAATACCTCAGAACATTTTTCTGAAGCTTTAAATTCTTTGCATACCAATGTGGTGTTTAAGCCATCCTACTCTCCGTGAGCTCAGCCTAGAGCATGTTACTAAAGCAAGGCTATATGATATGAACATACATACTCCCTTCATCTCAGTTTACTAGTCTTCTCCGTATTGCTAGGTCGCCAGTTTAACCTATATAATATCAATTATATAATGCAAAATTATATCATTAAAAAATAGAACATCTACACTTTCTAATGATATAATTTTTATAACATATAACTAATACTAATTTGATGAGACTTACGACCTAGGGATACGCGTACGCCTAATAAACTGTGAGAGACTGAGAGAGGGAGTAGCATGAACCAGCTATTGCATCCTTGCACGTCAAGATGTCATAATTGTAATCAGATCTGATTACAATTAACACCCAATGCTAATGCCATTTAGCATTTGCAGAGTCTTGATGCTATCAAGACGATATGCCCAAAGAAAGCTCTGCTAATTGGGATGAACCATGAGTTCGAACATCAAAGAGAAAACAACATTCTGGCGGAACGGTCTGGCAGGTATGTTGTAGCTTGAACGTCTGGATCATATTTATTTTCTTCTGGTGTGATGTGCAACTCCTATGATAACAGAGAAGGAATACCAGTACAACTAGCCCACGATGGTCTAAGAATCTTCATTGATCTGTAATAAGTAAGCATCGTGCTACCAATATCAATCCTATATTTCAGCAGCATTTGATCAATATCTTTTTTTTCGAGAATGTTGCCAATATATTTTACAGGTTTCCATTGGCATTGTAGATTACTGCTGTTAAGGTTCATGCACTAGCCACTTGAACCAAAAGTCCGAACTTATGGAAAGGGCTAGGCAATCCACATATACATTTCACAACACCCCCACTCGCGTGTGACGGAAGAAGAGGAAGTCAACACGTGAAAGAAGAAGAGCACACCGAAGCAGGGCATCAGCGGTGGCTAAAGAGGGGGGCAACAGCAATTTTTAGGCTTAATTGCGAAACCAGGGGCAACAGCAATTTTTAGGCTTAATTGCGAAAACCATGTGAAAGTCAGGATTTGAACTCGAGACCTGGGGCTCTGATACCATGTTAAGGTTCATGCACTAGCCACTTGAACCAAAAGTCCGAACTTATGGAAAGGGCTAGGCAATCCACATATACATTTCACAACAACTGCAACTCTGCAAGACAAATTAACAGTAAGTTTGGAGAAGATGCATATGATGTACTCAAAATGTTTTGAAGTGCTTATCCTCTTCAGAGCTCGTCATTAGAGTCGGAGTTGCATGTTGCTTCGCGAGGGTTCGCTTGTTTGGCGTTGGCCGGCTTGAGCTCCACGGTGCCGCTTCGGCGAGATCTTGGTGGTTAGTTCTTTGGTGTAGTCGGAGTCGCTGAAGAGTGATAACGATGACGTTGAAGGTCAACCGCGACGACTTCTCGCTTCGGTGGCATGAGTATCTTGTGTGGGTTGCCAGGGTGGCTTTGTGTCCCCGCTGAAGAGTGATGACGATGGCGTTGAAGGTCAACCGCGACGACTTCTCGCTTCGGTGGCTCTGTGTCCCCGCGGCGGTCGTGCTCCATGACGGTCGCCGGGGCACTTGTTTCAGTTTTCGGCCGGTTCCCGCTAATAAACTGGCCAATTTATGGTCTTCTACTTTATTAATGAAAATGGCAAGTCTTTTGCCTCGTTTCAAAAAAATGTAGTAAAATTTTCAAAAAAAAATAACATGTACATATTTGAATCCTCAATGTACTTGTCAATTATCATAGAAAAAGATCATTTTTTCGTTTTGGAAAAGAATCCAGTTCTTCGAAAAGCCTTTGTAGAACACTGAATTTATCTTTAGTGCGTAAATTTCTTGCTTCAGGAACATTTACACATGCATGCAGGACACTGAATTATTTTGAGAATGCTTTTAATTTGTGAGGACATGCTTTCACTCGGGGGCAGCCTCAGTTTCTTTTGCAGGTCTTTAATTTGTTCTGTAGCGTGAATAGTTTTGTATTGTATCTCTAGAATTTCTATGAATTATCTTGTCTATTGCCAATAAGTTTTTGCCCCATATTGCATATTTAATGCCCAATATGTATCAGTGGGTTTCCTATCCGTGCAAGGTCTCTGTCATTTCTCAATCCCTTTCTGTGTTTTCTTTTAATGTTTGATAAGGACTATGTATTTCTGTTATGCAAATAATGGAAAGGGGAGTAGCCCGTTTGAAGAAAAAAAATTATGGTATGAGATGTCTTTGCAAGCTTTCTGCATGTGTCTTCTGCTCATGTTATTAATTTGTCTTTTATTGCACTTGCTCTCAAACTCAGAACATGGGGTGTTAAGGTGTTCACCGACTCTACCCACCTCCTGGACCCATGCTAACTAAACCAATCCAGCTCATATATACAATCTTGTGCTCTTGCCTGGTTATTCTTCCTACGTGGTTTGAAGTTCATTATCTTCCCGCTACTATATTAATCTCGATATATAAGAGTTGTTGAGGGCAGGGGTCTAAACCTCCTTTTCGAATAAAAATAGAAGCTTGTTAATCGAACACAAGGCAACAGTGAGATACAATGACCAAAAAGAATAAGCCTGTGTTTGTCGATGAGTGTGTATGTGCTAGCTGTCATGAAACTCAATTGTTAATCAACTTTGAGCATGGAGGGCATCAGGAGGAATTATCTTAGCCAACCCATGATAGTGGCTAGCATCTGATGTCGATATAGGGTTGGGCTTAATGTCTACGAAAGACTATCAAGTGCCTTCAGCATTTAGGATGATACGGAGATTACTAGGGTGCCCCGATGCAGTTGTGCTTCTCTTCGGACAATGAATTTTTTTCGATAAAGGGGATATATTAATATCAAAAGATACCAATTACACTCAGCTTCTGCAACAACATAACACCCTAATGGCAGTACGGATGCACATAGCCAAAAAAGATAAAAGAAAACTAAGAAAGAAAAGTCCCGCTATAGTATCGCAGGCCTAGCAACAGTAATACATTCACCCCCTAGACAATACCCGAAATATAGACTCTCCAAAAGCGACGGCTCAAAGAAGGTAACAGTGCACCAGCATCGTCGTTGTCCGATCAAAGATCTTATGTTTTCACCCTGAAGATAGTCCGTGTTCTCAAAACAATGCCTCCAACAATATCATTGCCAGACACAACCAGTTAAGGCCAGACCTTGGGTTTTCACCCTGAAAGGTACGACTCTGAACTTCACCTGTGCTGCCGCCCCCACTTTCATACCACTGCTGCGGATTCTGGAACACCAAGCAAGTTCCTCAACATCGCGAAGACTTGAACCTTCTTTAGCTAATCCCCCAACCCCGTCTTCATGAAATTCTCTGCTTCTGACTTCACCATGGACCAAGAGTCTCTTGATGTCAACACAGAATAGAGCTTTGATACGTTGCAAATGTATCTACAATTTGTGATGCTTCATGCTTGTTTTCTACCAATTCCCGTATGTTTTATGCGCATTTCTATACACTTTTTAGCATTTTCGGGAACTAACCTATTGACATAGTGCCACAGTGTCAGTTCCTGTTTTCTGCTGTTTTTGTGTTTTAGAAAAGTTGTACAGGAAATATTCTCGGAATTGCACGGGACAAAAACCCAGGACCTTATAATTTTGAGGGGAAGCCTGAGCCAGAAGGAGACACGCAGGGGAGCTGTCACGTGGCAATGCACAGGGCAGGCGCGACCCCACCCCTGGCCACGCCTGGCCCATGTACTGGCCACCCCGGCCTCCGCTGACATCGCCCTTTCGCCTATATATTGTCCTCGCGGAGAAACTATCAGATATCAAGAAAGAATTCCACGAAAAGTCCCGACGCCGCCGCCGTCTCAAACCCTAGTTCGGGGAGTTCCTGCTGCCTCCCCCGTGGGGAGATGATCTCCATGGGAGAGGGCTTCGAAGAAGCCATGAAGGAGGGAGTTGACGGGATGCACTCCACGCTGCCCTCTCCGTCGTCTCCACCGCCATCTCCATCGCCAACTCCTCCTTGTACTCAGGGTCCATCCTCTCATAAACCTTTGTACCGCCCTATGTAAACATGCTATTCGATAATATATTCTATCCTATGATCTATGTCATGTTTCATAGTTTATTTGTTCTTAGATTGGATGGGTGATTTTCTTTGATTCATTAGAGTTGTGATCTGATATGTTATTATCCTTGGTGTCCATTATATTTGTGCGCGCATGGATCAAACACCTAGGGTTGGTAGTATTTGTAACGAAGCGGGGGGAGTTCTGTCGGAGCGACAGAAACCTAAGAACGCGAATCGATTAGTTGCACGTATGGGAGTAAAGGGGACCTAGAGCTTAAGGCTATGGTTGGGGAAACCTTAATGCTTGTTAGTAGTTACGGATGTTTGCTAGCAAGCCAATCATATAGTGCTTGCAATCCCAAGTAGCGGAGTGCATGTATATTTAGCCTCTCCCACATAGAAAGCTCCTTCGAGGATAGTGAATCCGAGACCGTCACTATTTTGTCTTGAGCAAAGCCACCACTATTACCACCACTTTTCCACACTCATGTTACTGGTTACTTAGTTTATTTTACCGCTGCAGCACTAACATTTATTTCCGTGTATTTATTTTCCTACAAAGTCACCTCTCAAACCTGTGCCACCGCTGTAGTTTTATTTCCTAGATATTGCAAACGTTTAGTGCGTGTAGAGTTATATCAGTGGTTGATAGAACATTATAGAATGTTTATCCTACCTTTAGCTCCTCGTTGGATTCGACACTCTTACTTATCGAAAAGGCTACAAACGATCCCCTATACTTGTGGGATATCAAGACCTTTTTTGGCGCCCTTGCCGGGGAGCAATAGCGTGGGATGAATATTTTTGTGTGCACTTGTTTGCTTTATCTCTAAGTAGTTTTACTTTCAGTACCAAGTTGTTCTCTATCCTTGTATGATAGGGAATGCGAATTACCAAAAAAATTAGTTGTAGTTTTTAATCAAAATAGTTTTCAAAAAGGAAAGTGATTGGAAAGATGAGTAATGGTGAATTGGGGATCGATCTTGAACACTTGTGTTCATGCCTATGAAACCAAAACAATACTTTCCATGGAAGCTTTTCAAAACCTGTATATATTCTAAATATTGTGTATGTATTGTACATAGTCCTTTGTATATAGAAATATCATGTATAGTTACTAACTAGTTTGTTTATAATGCAAGTTTGCCACTTTGTTGCTTAGAAACAGATTTATGTGCGTTACTGTAGAATTTTTAAAAAATCACCAGAAGGTGATCTTGGTCTGAAATTTCTTGAGTGAAAAGTACTGCTTGTTACCTAACTTTCATTAGTTCTGACTTTTCTGATTTGAGGCGTGTAAATAGTGTTACTAATTAGATATTTACTAACTGTTTCTGTTCAGACAGATTTGATGTGCTTGACTGTGAAAAATCGTGAAAAATCTCAGAGCAGTGTTTTAATATGAAACATTTTGTGCATAACCCTGAGTTTATGATCTTTTTTTCATTAGTTTTGAGTTTTTCTGTTTGAGCTAATTAACTACCTCTTTGAATGCCATCTTTACAGATTGTCCAGTTTTGACAGATTTTCATGCTTATTAATTATTGTGCTTATACTTAATATTTATAACCTTTGTTTGATTGACAATTGTTATAAATTGGTTGTTGTCCAGTAGTTAATATTAATGTAAACTTTTCAAAGCTTGAACATGAGTGTATTTTAATTAATGAGTACTAACCTACTAACAAGTTTTGTGAAGTTTTATGTGGATGTAGCTAATTATTGATGATATGAATAAGAAGACACAAGAGCTCAACCTTGAGGATGCGTAGGTGCATCCTAAGAACCAATTCAAGATTACACAATCATCTAAGCTTGGGATGCCTGAGTCATCCCCATATTCATCAACTACATGAGGTTGTCTCTTCCATACTCTTTATTACTCATCCACGGTTGGTTTTTAATAAAGCCTAGCTCAAAGAAGTTAAAGGAAAGCACTTTTGGGAGATAACCCAATTTTATTTTTGCTTTTTTGAATCTTGGAAGTTATTACTACTGTAATAACCTCTCCTTATCATTTTTATTTTGTTTTTGTGCCAAGAGTATCCTCTAATGGAAGGAAAATGATGTCTGGGGTGTTTGCTTTTCTGAATCAGATTCTGTGCTGTCACGAAAAAAATACGTGAAAATCGCCAGAACTTTATTTTGAGCTGAAATGTTTTTTCTTGTGCCCCAGTATGTTAGCTAACTTTTGTTAGTTTAGCATTTTTCGATCTGAGAAACAGAACTATTTCTTTAATTTCGATCTCTGCCTGCTGGTCTGTTTTGACAGATTTCTGCCATGTTTTGCATTTGCTTCATATGCTCCCTCTTTTTGAGTTCTTTTGTGAGAAAGAGCTTTAGGAAGAAGTAGTTACTGTAGCACATGTATAAATGAGTGTTTGATATGTGTCTCTACTAAAACCTTGCTGGTTTGGTTCTAATGTTATATTCACTAATGTTGCTGATCAATGGTGTTAAGTTTTGTATGAAGGAAGTTTTCAAGTGTAGGGAGAGAAGAATGATGCAATAAGATGAAGCATGGATAAAAGCTCAAGCTTGGGGATGTCCCCTGGACACCCCAAGAAATATTTAAGAAGTACAAGCGTCAAAGCTTGGGGATGCCAAAGGCATCCCCTCTTCATCATCAAAAGCACCAGGTCATTTTTTAATACACTATATTTTTATTGCTTCATATTATATGTGTTGTTCTTGGAGCTTCTTTATTTTTGTTTTTTGTTTTATTTTGTTTTGTTTGCTGTAATAAGTGGTTGGACCTCATCATATTTGTTTTGGAGAGAGACATGCTCCGTTTTAATTGCATGAACGCTCTAGTTTTCACTCATATGTTCAACGAGCATTCTATTTTTGCGAGTACTGCGTTTAAGCTCTAGTTTTTCATTCATATTATGTTCAGAGCTTGTTGGTTTTATATATGCAAGTGAATTTATCTCTCTGATATCTACTGAATATTATCTATGAGGGTTGTTTCAAATAAGTTAATTGGTGTTGGATACGAGTAAGAAGTCTCATATTAATAGTGATGCAAATGAAAGATCTCCTTTGATGTTTCAATTGAGTTGACTTGATGAACATTTAGTTTTTGACTTTTAATATCATCATATGCTTTGATTAGTAAGTTTTGTCGCTATGCATGATTATGGTCATTATTGTCTCTTAGTCGATCGCCCCCTTTCTTTTGCTAGCCTTCATGTGTACTGAGTATGAGCTCTACTCGTGCATCCAACTCCCAAAAACCAAAATGCCAATCGTGTCCACCATATCTACCTATATGTGGTATTTTATCGCCACTCCAAAGTAAATTGCTTGTGTGCTACCTCTAAAACCTTTCAAAAATTGATTCCTTGTTTTTGCAATACATAGCTCACGGGAAAGTAGCCTAAAAATTATTGTGGTAAGGAATGTCACTTATGTATCTTAGTTCTTATAAGTTGCTTGTTGAGCGGTAACCATGTTATCTGGGGACGCCATCAACCTATCACACCTTTGTTGAATATCATGTGAGTTGCTATGCATGTTCGTCTTGTCTGAAGTAAGGGAGATTTGCCATGAGTTGGAATGGTTTGATTATGCATATTGTTAGAGAAGAACATTGGGCCGCCAACCAAAGCCATGTATCATGGTGGAAGTTTCAGCTTGGACACTCAAATCCTCAAAATTTCTTATGAGAATATTATTATTGTTGAGTGCTTAAAGCATTAAAAAGAGGAGTCCATTATCTGTTTTCTATGTTATCCCGGTATGGATGTCCTTAAGTTGAGATTTATCAAAATCGAGAAATCAAATGCGATTTATCTACTTGGATCTTTGTACAGGTGGCATAGAGGTACCCATTTGTGACACTTGGTTGAAACATATGTAATGCGATGATAATCCATGGAAATCCGAGCTAATTAGGACATGGTGCGGGTACTATTAGTATTCGATGCATGAGGCTTGTAACTTATAGGAAGTTTTATACATAACTCATATGAATTATTACTACCGTTGACACAATTCTTTCCATGCTTTCAAAATAAAAAAGCTCTAGCACATGAGTAATCTCTGCTTCCCTCCGCGAAGGGCCTTTCTTTTACTTTTATGTTGAGTCTTCATCTTCTAAGTTCATGCACCATTAAGAGAGCATAGTTGTCTTTCTTAGTTTTATGTGCATGGTCCCAAAATTATTATTGATTGAATCATGAATGTGTTATTACTTGTTCTTAAATTATTTGTATTTAGTCATCATTTGAACTTTCAAGGTGCATGTCACTTCAAAAATTATTTGTTTGTTATCACTTACCTACTCGAGGACGAGCAGGAATTAAGCTTGGGGATGTTGATACGTTGCAAACGTATCTATAATTTTTGATGCTCCATGCTTGTTTTCTACCAATTCCCTTATGTTTTATGTGCATTTCGATACACTTTTTAGCATTTTTCGGAACTAAGCTATTGACATACTGCCACAGTGCCAGTTCATGTTTTCTGTTGTTTTTGTGTTTCAGAAAAGTTGTACGGGAAATATTCTCGGAATTGCACGGGACAAAAACCCAGGATCTTATAATTTCGAGGGGAAGCCTGAGCCAGAAGGAGACACGCAGGGGAGTTGTCACGTGGCAATACACAGGGCAGGCACGGCCCCACCCCTGGTCGCGCCTGGCCCGTGTACTGGCCACCCCGGCCTCCGCTGACATTGCCCTTTCGCCTATATATTTTCCTCGCGGGGAAACTATCAGATATCAAGAAAAAATTCCCGAAAATTCTCGACACCGTCGCCGTCTCAAACCCTAGTTCGGGGGGTTCATGCTGCCTCCCCCGTGGAGATGATCTCCATGGGGAAGCGCTCCGAAGAAGCCATGAAGGAGGGAGTTGAGGGGCTGCACTCCACACTGCCCTCTCCGTCGTCTCTACCGCCATCTCCATCGCCAACTAATCCTTGTACTCAGGGGTCCATCCTCTCATAAACCTCTGTACCGCCCTATGTAAACATGGTATTCGATGTTATATTCTATCCTATGATCTTTGTCATGTTTCATAGTTTATTTGTTCTTAGATTGGATGGGTGATTTTCTTTGATTCATTAGAGTTGTGATCTGATATGTTATTGTCCTTGGTGTCCATTATATTTGTGCGCGCATGGATCAAACACCTAGGGTTGGTAGTATTTGTAACGAAGCAGGGGGAGTTCTGCCGGGGCGACAGAAACCTGGGAACGCGAACCGATTAGTTGCATGTATGGGAGTAAAGGGGACCTAGAGCTTAAGGCTATTGTTGGGGAAACCTTAATGCTTGTTAGCAGTTACGGATGTGTTATCACCAGAATTTGACCGAGTCAGAGGTGGGCCGCGATCAAGATGGACTCGAAGAATATATATGTGGAAGGAATACGTGAATCGGCCTTACATGCAAAGTTTGGGCTAGTTTGCCCTTGTATCTGTAACATATTATATTACGTGTCGGTTAAGGGTTAGAGTTTTACCCGTGCACGGTTAGGTGCACGCCTAAATTAGAAAGTCCCTTGGACTATAAATATGTATCTAGGGTTTATGGAATAAACAACAACCAACGTTCAACACAAACAAATCTCGGCGCATCGCCAACTCCTTCGTCTCGAGGGTTTCTCCGGTAAGCACCATGCTGCCTAGATCGCATCTTGCGATCTAGGCAGCACAAGCTCTGCCCACGTTGTCCATGCGTTGCTCGTCGTCGAAGCCTTTTTGATGGCGAGCAACGTAGTTATCTTAGATGTTTTAGGGTTAGCATTGTTCTTCGAATTACATGCTTTCGTTATGCAACCCTTGCACATCTAGCCGCCCTTACACCTATCTTAGGTGTAGGGGCGGCACCCGCTTGATCATAGTTTAGTAGATCTGATCCGTTACGGTTGCTCCTTGTTCATCAAGGATTAGTTTAATATCCGCAATAGTTAGGCCTTACAAAGGGTTGGAGGATCCAGCGGCGTGTAGGGTGACGTTTGCTAGCCCTAGAAAGGATGTTCCGGGGATCAACCTCGTGTTGGTTTTTAGGCCCTGTCTAGGATCGGCTTACGGTCACCGTGTGCGAGCGCGAGGCCCAATCGTGAGTAGGATGATCCGATTATGCGGTGAAAACCCTAAATCGTCGTAGATCTCATTATCTTTACCTTGATCAAGCAGGACCACCATATATTCGGACACCTCGTTCGAATCATGGGTGGATCGGCTCTTTGAGCCGATTCACAGGATAACTCGAGAGCCGATCGAGGCTCGTATTTAATGTTTACGTGTATGCCATGCAGGAAACTAAGCGAGGCATCATCCACACCTTCCTGACCAGGTATAGGTCAGGTGGCACGCCCTTGCGATAGCATCGGACGTGTGACCAGGAGGCTTTGCGGGCCGTCGCTCTGAGGGACTGGGGCGCAGCCCTAGTTGTTCCCGGCTCTACTGTATTGCCCGTCTCTGCCCGCTAGGGGGTTTCTGACGTCAACACACTCTGGCACGCCCGGTGGGACGAATATCAACGTCCACTCTCCGTGCATCTCCTCAACAAATATGAGCAACAGTACGACCGACGTCGGCGCTACGACGTAGATGATGAGAGAATTTGTCGGTCTGATGCAGAGGACAGGAGGTACCGTCGGCATGATAGAAACCACGACGGGTACAATCGTCACGCTGGAGGAAGGTCAAGGGGGAAGGATGACATGGATAGGCACTGGGACTGTCCTTTCTTCAAACATTGCTGGGACTCAGGAATGAGCCGATTGCCAACAATCGAGAACTGCCCGAGAATGCAAACAAAGGAAGAAGGATGCCGCTAACGTGTCCGTGTTCAAGCGTCTAGGGCCTCTCCCGCCTCGGAACAAGCATGCTGAGTCCGCTCGGGTGGAAGATCTCGTGGAACTAGAGGACGATGATGAAGAAGACAAGTATCATCGGCCCAGGTGGTGCCCTGATGGGCTCAGCCGTTCACAAAAGCGAATGGTTCAGCGTCTACGTGGGTTGGAAGAAGCTGAAAGATTGTACCTGCACACGCTGAGGAAGGCACGGCCTGATTTGGCCGCCAAAATTCGGCGAACCCTGGACGAAGAAGGTCAGCCACAAAGAAAAGAGTGGCGCCCCAAGCAGAGGAAAGCCGATGATGATACATCGGCTGGCACAAACATGGTCTTCATTCTTCCAACGGAGTTTAGCGCTCCAAGATTATATGAAGCACCTGTGGCGCAATTGGACTGCGGCCCACGGCTGGTCATCTTTGAGAAGCCGAAAGAAAGAAGTTACAGGCATCTGAAGGCCCTGTACTTGCGAGGTTACATCAATGGGCAGCCTGTCAACAAGATGTTAGTAGACACCGGGGCGGCAGTTAACATTATGCCATACTCCATGCTACGTCGGTTGGGACGCTCCAGCTCGGATCTGATCAAGACCAATGTAACACTGAGCGATTTCAACGGCCAAGCATCTGACGCACAAGGTGTTCGAATGTGGATCTGACCGTAGGAAGGAAAACTGTCCCTACGACGTTCTTTATTGTCGACAGCAAGAGTACCTACGCTGTCCTACTAGGGAGAGATTGGATCCACGCCAACTGCTGCATTCCATCCACGATGCACCAATGCCTAATACAGTGGGATGGAGATGAAGTAGAAGTCGTCCACGCAGATGATTCAGTCGAGGTTTCAACAGCTGGCATGGACGTTTGGGAGACATCAGGCCAAGAGCCGCTCTCAGGGATCAATTTGGACGACTGCGAGCGCATCGACGTGACAAAGAACGGGGTTAGGCTAGTTTTATCCACCGGCCTGACCGTGTAACAAAGCAAACGTCGATGGACGAACGTGGCGAGGCTGATCCTTGTGATCGGCCCCAAAAAATTTATGAAGGGACCTCACAAAAACCTTCACCGAGCAAGCAACGTGGAGGCCGATTCCAGCAATCGGCCAAAATTA
This sequence comes from Lolium rigidum, assembly GCF_022539505.1. NCBI lineage: Eukaryota > Viridiplantae > Streptophyta > Magnoliopsida > Poales > Poaceae > Lolium > Lolium rigidum. The sequence goes on along the minus strand of NC_061510.1, from coordinate 320,926,379 downwards.
TCCTCACCATCCATTCTGCCTGGGTTCAACATGTAATCCAACGAGCCGATACCATCAATTCTCTTGACAGAATCGGCTCGGGGGGCACCCAGGTGGATAAAACACGAGGATATGCAGTAGAAGCGTCTCATCCTTTGGTGATGGGTATTAAAGTATGGGGGCCGATACATAAATCGGCCAAAAAATTCGAAATTTTTTAAGCACAGCCGATGCAGCAGACATCGACTTAAGGATATAAAAGCCGATGCATGGCCATCGACTCGAGAGGTATAACTGTTACAATCAGAGGGTTAATGGAGCGCGAAGGGAGACTCTAATAGAAGAACTCCTCGATGGAGTGGTTTAAGGGCTCAGGTCCTCTCTTCAAAGACGATGCCAGGAACAGCGTGGACGTGCAGATCGGGCTATGGCGGTCTGAAGAAGCTCGGGGGGCAGCTCACCCTGAAGGTTCTCTGCTCTGAAGAGCCGATTTTGCTGGGAATCGGCTGGCTCTACATGAAGGTTCTCTCAGACATTGATCTAGCCCAGGCCCCTTTGTCTGAATGGCATGCCCTCGTCTCTGTTTTGCCTTGACTGAGACTCGGGGGGCAGCTGGCCTGATGGATGCTCTGTTTTTTGAGAGCCGATTAGGTAGCCATCGGCTAGTCCTGTGCCGCGATTTGCATCAAGGGTAATGGCCTGGCGGAACTCAAATTCATTGTTCAAAAGAGTGAAGGATAGTTCATGCGCCGGTGTCGGCTTTGAGTTTTGACCAAGATTGCAGGCACCCTATGGTCGAAGAAAGGGAGAGCGGATTATGAGAGACCGATGCGTTGTCATCGGCTCATTGAGAATCGGTTTAAAAGAAATCAGCAAAGTCAAATTGGGGAAACTTCTTCATTAATAAACAGGATTTCTTACAAAGGAAGAACCGATTACTCAAAGAAGGAAGAACAAAAGAAGGGTCTATTGGCCAATCTACTACTGCTAGGCCTATACTAGTAGATCCTAATCTACGGGCCATCACTGCCCTCGTCGTCATCCTCGGAACTCTCATCGGCACTGCTGCCGATGGGCTCCTCGTCGCTACTCCCGTAGCCCTCTACGGGAGCTTCATCCCCGTCTTCATCATCGCTGCTGTCATCGTCCCACCACATGCGGAGGCGTTTCGCTGGCGGGTAGCCCTCGAGGGAGTCGTCGTCGTCGTCTTCCTCTTCCTCTTCTTCAGAGGTGGGGCAGCCGTCCCAGGGGAACCGGTCGTCTTCGCTTTCTGACTCCAGTTCCCCGTCGGCGAGGAACTGAATATCTTTATCCCCGCTGGTCAAGGACTTGTCGTCCTCGGACCAAATGGAGGAGGCGTGGCTCTCCTCATCCCATTCTTCTGGGGCACGGATTTCCGGCGGCGTCTCGCGGGAGGAGGAGGACCCGTAGGAAAGCTCGGAGGAGGAGGAAGAAGACATGGTGGCACAGAGGGTTTTTTGGTGCTAAGGCGAGGAGGACGAAGGAGGCGCAAGCTGTTGAGAACGGTTAAATAAAAGGGATATGATGGAGATTCAATGCCACAGCAGTTTCCGAGGAGATGATTGCCCAACAGGAAAGTTCTGCGGCCACGTGGAGAAGTGGAGGGGGCAAGGCATCATGATGAGGATTCTGCGGCGGTTTTTTGCTCTGCCACGACATGACCCGACGAAAGAAGAGCATAATGATTTTGGAAATGTCATTTCCAAAACCAGGGGGGCATGTGTTATCACCAGAATTTCACCGAGTCAGAGGTGGGCCGCGATCAAGATGGACTCGAAGAATATATATGTGGAAGGAATACGTGAATCGGCCTTACATGCAAAGTTTGGGCTAGTTTGCCCTTGTATCTGTAACATATTAGATTACGTGTCGGTTAAGGGTTAGAGTTTTACCCGTGTACGGTTAGGTGCACGCCTAAATTAGAAAGTCCCTTGGACTATAAATATGTATCTAGGGTTTATGGAATAAACAACAACCAACGTTCAACACAAACAAATCTCGGCGCATCGCCAACTCCTTCGTCTCGAGGGTTTCTCCGGTAAGCACCATGCTGCCTAGATCGCATCTTGCGATCTAGGCAGCACAAGCCTGCCCACGTTGTTCATGCGTTGCTCGTGCTGAAGCCTTTTTGATGGCGAGCAACGTAGTTATCTTAGATGTGTTAGGGTTAGCATTGTTATTCGAATTACATGCTTTCGTTATGCAACCCTTGCACATCTAGCCACCCTTACACCTATCTTAGGTGTAGGGGCGGCACCCCGCTTGATCATAGTTTAGTAGATCTGATCCGTTACGGTTGCTCCTTGTTCATCAAGGATTAGTTTAATATCCGCAATAGTTAGGCCTTACAAAGGGTTGGAGGATCCAGCGGCGTGTAGGGTGACGTTTGCTAGCCCTAGAAAGGATGTTCCGGGGATCAACCTCGTGTTGGTTTTTAGGCCCTGTCTAGGATCGGCTTATGGTCACCGTGCGCGAGCGCGAGGCCCAATCGTGAGTAGGATGATCCGATTATGCGGTGAAAACCCTAAATCGTCGTAGATCTCATTATCTTTACCTTGATCAAGCAGGACCACCATATATTCGGACACCTCGTTCGAATCATGGGTGGATCGGCTCTTTGAGCCGATTCACGAGATAACCCGAGAGCCGATCGAGGCTCGTATTTAATGTTTACGTGTATGCCATGCAGGAAACTAAGCGAGGCATCATCCACACCTTCCCGACCAGGTATAGGTCAGGTGGCACGCCCTTGCGATAGCATCGGACGTGTGACCAGGAGGCTTTGCGGGCCGTCGCTCTGAGGGACTGGGGCCAGCCGCAGCCCTAGTTGTTCCCGGCTCTACTGTGTTGCCCGTCTCTGCCCGCCAGGGGGTTTCTGACGTCAACAGGATGTTTTCTAGCAAACCGATCATATAGTGCTTGCAATCCCAAGTAGCGGAGTGCATGTATATTTAGCCTCTCCCACATAGAAAGCTCCTTCGAGAACAATGAATCCGAGACCGTCACTATTTTGTCTTGAGCAAAGCCACCACTATTACCACCACTTTTTCACACTCATGTTACTGGTTACTTAGTTTATTTTACCGCTGCAGCACTAACATTTATTTCCGTGTATTTATTTTCCTACAAAGTCACCTCTCAAACCCGTGCCACCGATGTAGTTTCATTTCCTAGATATTGCAAACGCGTAGTGTTGTATCAGTGGTTGATAGAACATTAGAGAATGATTATCCTACCTTTAGCTCCTCGTTGGGTTCGACACTCTTACTTATCGAAAAGGCTACAAACGATCCCCTATACTTGTGGGATATCAAGCTTCGCAACGCTCCCTCCGGAACCAAACGAACGGAATAAAAGCATGGGTGCGCGCGACCGAATACCACCCGATCCTATAAACTCCAGGCAAAAGATGCACTGTTACATTTGCTGTTGGAGCCTCCGGAACTTATCACTCCGGCTAGATGAAGAAAGATTAGCATTCGGAACGTCTTCATCTTCGCGAAAGAAGAACCCTAGGACCACCACCATGAAAGCCTGTCGCTATGGCTGGGAACCGTGGTCCATCTTCCTCCTCCAACCCGGCCGGTGGAGATCAGCAGCGATCCCGCTGCCGCCCTTTCCCCGCCGAGTTCCACTACACCACTGCGTCTCCCGCCATGATCTAGGTGAAGTAGCTTAAGGCCACCGCCACCAGACCACCCATCCACCGCCGCCTCCCCTGGAAGACCTCGCCTTCGCGCGAAGGGGAGTCCATGGACGAGCCACCACCGCCCCCTGCCTTTGGCAGCCGGGCGCGGCCGCCACCGCCGACCCCGACGACAGCATCGGCCAGGAGGAAGAAGATGTGCCGCCTCTTTTTCGGTTTGGGTCGTCGCCCGGAGCCGCCTCGCGCGAGACGACCCGGGGCGAAGGTGTAAAGGGGGGAGAGGGGATGGGAGGGGTTCTTTTAAAATCAGCTGGTTTTTTTAAAAAAAAATCCTTCATCATTTCATCCTAGTTATTGTTTATTTGTGAAGACGACCTTTTTTTTACTTGAGAGTTGACGCTTCGTCCAACCGGTGAAGATCAGATTGTCATGTGTCACAAAAAGAAAAAGTCATCTCACAAGCCATGTTACATTTTGTGTGGTGTGTACAAAAAATACAAAAAATGTCAGGTACGTAGTCATGTTACAGCATCAAAATTTGTCTTTTTTACAGGAGCCATAGAAAAATGTTTTTTTTAAACTTGTGTACCAACATAAAATGTCTAGATGTACATGTAAAAATTTACTTTAGAATTTTTTGACACTTTGAAATATGGATTCACATAATGGGAGCATATGCTCCTATGAGCCAAAGTGCATTTCGGGTATCATGTGTGGTGTTAAGTATGATAGTTTGGAAGTCCATATTGTAAGTTAAGTGATTTTATGATCCTTTTAAATCTTTGGGATAAAACCAAAAAATTGTAGGTTGTCTTTTATCTATGTATATAGTCCTACTAATGAAGAGAGAAAAGAGGATTTCCTAGCTGAGCTAGCTATTTTTAGTAGATGGGTTGATGTTCCTTATGTTGTTGGTGGAGACTTCGATATTATTAGGATTGTTTTGGAGTAAAATAAACCATTTGTGCTTCCTCATTCTTCCGATTTGTTTAACTTTGTGGTCCATTTGTTGGCCTAGAGAGAAATACATACGAAAGGTGGCCTTTATACCTGGTCAAATAAAAACGGAACCCAACTCTAGAGAAATTAGATAGAGTGCTTATGTCACCCTGGTGGGAAGATATGTTCCCTCATGTCGTAGTTAAGAAAATTTTGAGGGACCAATCGGGTCATAATCTCCTCATTCTAGATTCTGGTGGCAATACTTGTGTCAAAAAGAACAGGGAGTTTATGTCGTCGTCGTGAACAAACAGATGCCATAGGATGGCTTAGGTTGGGGCCGAATGGACGCAAGAGGATTCGGGGGAGGGTTTGTGATTAGACGGGATGAACTTCCGGATGGTTTCCTCAAGAACTTAGCCAAGGCTAGAGGTTGAAGAAGAAAGACATAAGGAAGAACTCGCTCTAGATCATCTTCTTTATTGATCTCAACAGGTTACAAGTTTCTCAGTACAAGTGTTCTTCTAACCTAGCTCTCTTCGTGCGTCTCTCTGTCTGTCCGCCCATAAGAGGGGCTACCCCCTCTCCTTATATAGGGGAGAGGTGGCTTACAGGGCAAGAAACCCTAATGGCATCTTTGACTAGACAAACTACTTTACAAAGCTACTTTAATCATAGAAGACACCGGAGTCCTCTTTAATCAGGGATGCCGACGTCCTCCGGCTTCTTTGACCGTCATCCTTCTCTTTATCGTCAGCCCTTCGTTTAAAGCTACTTTGCTTAGCTCATCCTTGTCTTCTAGCTCTGGAGAGAATCTTTGACCAGTCCTGCCGACATGCTCTTCCTTTCGGTGGCCCGGTATCTTCTTATCCGGTTCCGGCATACCCCCTTGGGGATACCGGCTCAGTCTCACTTGGCTAAATTCTTATCTCTGTGTTCCGGTACGAACATTAAACCGGTATCTTGATGGCTCAAACCATCCGGTTCGGCATGCCTTTGGCATACCGGGGGTCATCCCCCCAACATTAGTCCCCGAAGCTGGTATAGTCTGGCGGATCCTATCCAACAGACCATGCCAGGTTCTTTCATCTTAGGATACCGGTTTAATCTATCCGGCCTCAGGCTTGGATCCGGCATCTTTGCCCAGGTCATCGCTATCTCTTTTTCATAAGACATCACCCGGTGTCTTATCCTCCGGCATCTTAGTCATTAAACACTTCCTCGGCGAACTCGAGAATATCTCGGGCCCCGCGCCTGTCAGTGACATGCGCACTGTGACTGACGCGCCAGTGTCAGGGGTCACTTCCCTTCGGCTTCTGCGCGCGCATTAATTGCTTCACAGCGAATCCCAACCGCCTCTCTGGATCCGTGGGTACCTCCCTGTGGCTTATTATTTTTTCGCGTGTATCAGCGTGCCACGTGGCGGCCCGTGGAGCGAACCGTCGCGGCCCACGACCCAAACCGCCGAGGCCCAGCGGTTTTCGGCCCACATCTCCCTCTTCCTTTATAAGGGGGAACCGCTTCTCCTTCTTCCTTTTCTCGCATTCTCCACCTCCTCGTGCACAGTGCTTTCGCCCTCAGCGCCTCCGCCGCTCCGTTTCGCCGCCTGAGCTCCGCCGTCCAGCGAATCTTCGATACTGCTTCGCCGGACGTCGCCGGACTTCGCCGCGTGAAGAACTTCTGCAGCGCTTCTGAACTCGTCGCGGCATTGGTGCTTCTTCAAGCTTTTCCTCACCTCGCCGTCGACGGACTTCTTCGCCGGCCTTTGGCTCGTCGCTCCTCCGGCGAACCTCTTCCTCAACTACTCCACCGCCTCAGGTTAGGCTTAATCTGGATTTACTCCTCTTTTGCTTGCTTTCTAGATCTCGACTCGGTAGTGTATTTACTTCTTCTTTTTCTTGCTTTTTCTCTCTTTCGTAGATCTTCACGCGGGGGTATATTGTGGGATTCTTGTTTCTCTCCGCCAAACTCCATGTCTACTATGGAATCCTCCTCTAATTCTTCTTCTGCCTCTTCCTCTGCTAGCCGGCGTAGCAGATCTTCCGACGGGCTTTCCGCCGATCTTGCCCGGATGGACGCTGAGTCCGGTAGCAGTCGTGCATCCGGTAGTTCTAGCGAAGGTTCCGGTATGGATTCCTCCGGTATCACCCGTGGGGCCTGGATGGGCTCCAACGTTACTAAGTTCGAGATTGACTGGCTATACCGGTCCAGGAGGATTCCGGAAGGAGTGACCTGCCGGCTTCCTCGCGACGAGATCAAACCGGTGCCCGAACCCGGTGAACGAGTTGTCTTTCTTGCTCACTTTGAGCGCGGCTTCGGCCTTCCTGCCTTCGATTTCTTCCGGCGTTTCCTTGATTTTTATCAACTTCAACCTCACCATCTCCCTGGCAACGCCATTTTCTACCTTTCTTGCTATGCCACCTTCATGGAGGCTCATATCGACATTCGTCCCACTCGTGAGACGTTTGCCCGCTTCTTTGCTCTTCGGATCAACTCCGTTCAGGGCAAAGATATTCCTAAACCCAAACCCCCCGTCCAATGCGGGTCTTGCATCATCGGCTCCCGTCAAGGGAGCCCTTTCTTCAAATTCTCCGGTCTCGAGTCATGCCGGCTATGGCAAGGGACCTTTTTCTACGTGAAGAACAAGGGTGCCCCAGACCTTATCAACCTGCCGCCTTTCAATCCGGCGCCGCCCTCGAGGGCCAACTGGAGCTACAATCCGAAGGACTCTCATATTGAGACCAACCGGATTATACGCTTTATGAGGCAACTGATGAAGGACACCAACATCTGCTCAGATGATATCATCCGCGCCTTTATCTCGCGCCGGGTGCTTCCACTCAAGCGCCGCATGCACAAGATGAGCGAGATGTACGGTCCCGGTGATCCTACAAAGATCACCGGAATTCCTCTTAGCAAGAAGGACGTTGTCCTCAAGGCCGGCCAGATTTGTCAGACCGCCATGCCGGAGGATTGGGAATGGGGCCTTCGGCCTCTCAGTTCCACTAACCCCCCGACCCAAGATGTAAGAATTTACGCAACTCGGGTCGGCGTACCGGTAACTTTTGCATTGTGATTAACCCCTTTTTATCTTTCTTATTCTTTCAGGCCAAGGACCGTTTCCCCGGCATCGAGTCTGACCAACTGATGCGTGTAGTTGACACGTCCGTTGGGAACCCCAAGAGGAAGGTGTGATGCGCACAGCGGCAAGTTTCCCTCAGTAAGAAACCAAGGTTTAATCGAACCAGTAGGAGTCAAGAAGCACGTTGAAGGTTGATGGCGGCGGGATGTAGTGCGGCGCAACACCGGAGATTCCGGCGCCAACGTGGAACCTGCACAACACAACCAAAGTACTTTGCCCCAACGAAACGAGTGAGGTTGTCAATCTCACCGGCTTGCTGTAACAAAGGATTAACCGTATTGTGTGGAAGATGATTGTTTGCAGAGAAAATAGTAAAACAAGTATTGCAGCAGATTTGTATTTCAGTATTAAAAGAATGGACCGGGGTCCACAGTTCACTAGAAGTGTCTCTCCCATAAGATAAAAGCATGTTGGGTGAACAAATTACAGTCGGGCAATTGACAAATAGAGAGGGCATAACAATGCACATACATGACATGATAAGTATAGTGAGATTTAATTGGGCATTACGACAAAGTACATAGACCGCCATCCAACTGCATCTATGCCTAAAAAGTCCACCTTCGAGGTTATCATCCGAACCCCCTCCGGTATTAAGTTGCTAACAACGAGACAATTGCATTAAGTATGGTGCGTAATGTAATCAACAACTACATCCTCGGACATAGCGCCAATGTTTTATCCCTAGTGGCAACGAGCACAACACAACCTTAGAACTTTCGTCACTCGTCCCGGTGTCAATGCGGGCATGAACCCACTATCGAGCATAAATACTCCCTCTTGGAGTTAAAAGCAAAAACTTGGCCGAGCCTCTACTAGTAACGGAGAGCATGCAAGATCATAAACAACACATATGTAATAACTTGATAATTAACATGACATGGTATTCTCTATCCATCGGATCCCGACAAACACAACATATAGAATTACGGATAGATGATCTTGATCATGTTAGGCAGCTCACAAGATCCAACAATGAAGCACAATGAGGAGAAGACAACCATCTAGCTACTGCTATGGACCCATAGTCCAGGGGTGAACTACTCACTCATCACTCCGGAGGCGACCATGGCGGTGTAGAGTCCTCCGGGAGATGAATCCCCTCTTCGGCGAGGTGCCGGAGGAGATCTCCGGAATCCCCCGAGATGGGATCGGCGGCGGCGGCGTCTCGGTAAGGTTTTCCGTATCGTGGTTTTTCCCCTCGGGGGTTTCGCGACGGAGGCTTTAAGTAGGCGGAAGGGCGAGTCGGGGCCTGACGAGGGGCCCACACCATAGGGCGGCGCGGGCCCCCCCTTGGCCGCGCCGCCATGTGGTATCGCCACCTCGTGGCCCCACTTCGTATGTTCTTCGGTCTTCTGGAAGCTCCGTGGAAAAATAGGCCCCTGGGGCTTCGTTTCGTCCAATTCCGAGAATATTTCGTTACTAGGATTTCTGAAACCAAAAACAGCGAAAACATGAAGCTGGCACTTCGGCATCTTGTTAATAGGTTAGTTCCGGAAAATGCACGAATATGACATAAAGTGTGCATAAAACATGTAGGTATCATCAATAATATGGCATAGAACATAAGAAATTATCGATACGTCGGAGACGTATCAAGCATCCCCAAGCTTAGTTCTGCTCGTCCCGAGCGAGGTAAAACGATAACAAAGATAATTTCTGAAGTGATATGCCATCATAACCTTGATCATACTATTTGTAAACATATGTAGTGGATGCAGCGATCAAAACAATGGTAATGACATGAGTAAACAGGTGAATCATATAGCAAAGACTTTTCATGAATAGTACTTCAAGACAAGTATTAATAAGTCTTGCATAAGAGTTAAATCATAAAGCAATAAATCAAAGTAAAGGTATTGAAGCAACACAAAGGAAGATTAAGTTTCAGCGGTTGCTTTCAACTTGTAACATGTATATCTCATGGACAATTGTCAACATAGAGTAATATAACAAGTACAATATGCAAGTATGTAGGAGTCAATGCACAGTTCACACAAGTGTTTGCTTCTTGAGGTGGAGAGGGATAGGTGAACTGACTCAACATAAAAGTAAAGAGAATGGTCCTTCAAAGAGGAAAGCATCGATTGCTATATTTGTGCTAGAGCTTTTATTTTGAAAACATGAAACAATTTTGTCAACGGTAGTAATAAAGCATATGAGTTATGTACATTATATCTTACAAGTTGCAAGTCTCATGCATAGTATACTAATAGTGCCCGCACCTTGTCCTAATTAACTTGGACTACCGGATCTTTGTAATGCACATGTTTTGACCAAGTGTCACAATGGGGTACCTCCATGCCGCTTGTACAAAGGTCTAAGGAGAAAGCTCGCATTTTGGATTTCTCGCTTTTGATTATTCTCAACTTAGACATCCATACCGGGACAACATGGACAACGAGATAATGGACTCCTCTTTAATGCATAAGCATGTGGCAAAAATTATTATTCTCATATGAGATTGAGGATATATGTCCAAACTGAAACTTCCACCATGAATCATGGCTTTAGTTAGCGGCCCAAAGTTCTTCTCTAACAATATGCATGCTCCAACCATGAAGGTGGTAGATCTCTCTTGCTTCGAGACAAGACGGACATGCATAGCAACTCACATGATATTCAACAAAGAATAGTTGATGGCGTCCCCGAAGCATGGTTATCGCACAACAAGCAACTTAATAAAAGATAAAGTGCATAAGTACATATTCAATACCACAATAGTTTTTAAGCTATTTGTCCCATGAGCTATATATTGCAAAGGTGAATGATGGAATTTTAAAGGTAGCACTCAAGCAATTTACTTTGGAATGGCGGATAAATACCATGTAGTAGGTAGGTATGATGGACACAAATGGCATAGTGGTTGGCTCAAGTATTTTGGATGCATGAGAAGTATTCCCTCTCAATACAAGGTTTAGGCTAGCAAGGTTATTTGAAACAAACACAAGGATGAACGGTACAGCAAAACTCACATAAAAGACATATGGTAAACATTATAAAACTCCATACCGTCTTCCTTGTTGTTCAAAACTCAATACTAGATGTTATCTAGACTCTAGAGAAACCAAATATGCAAACCAAATTAGCAAGCTCTAAGTATTTCTTCATTAATGGGTGCAAAGTATATGATGCAAGAGCTTAAACATGAGCACAACAATTGCCAAGTATCAAATTATCCAAGACATTTTAGAGTTACTACTGTAGCATTTTCCAATTCCAACCATATAACAATTTAACGAAGAAGAAACTTCGCCATGAATACTATGAGTAGAGCCTAAGGACATATTTGTCCATATGCTACAGCGGAGCGTGTCTCTCTCCCATAAAGTGAATGCTAGGATCCATTTTATTCAAACAAAACAAAAAAACAAAAACAAACCGACGCTCCAAGAAAAGTGCATAAGATGTGACGGAATAAAAATATAGTTTCAGGGGAGGAACCTGATAATGTTGTCGATGAAGAAGGGGATGCCTTGGGCATCCCCAAGCTTAGACGCTTGAGTCTTCTTATAATATGCAGGGGTGAACCACCGGGGCATCCCCAAGCTTAGAGCTTTCACTCTCCTTGATCATATTGCATCATACTCCTCTCTTGATCCTTGAAAACTTCCTCCACACCAAACTCGAAACAACTCATTAGAGAGTTAGTGCATAATAAAAATTCACATGTTCAGAGGTGACACAATCACTCTTAACACTTCTGGACATTGCATAAAGCTACTGGACATTAGTGGATCAAAGAAATTCATTCAACATAGCAAAACAGGCAATGCGAAATAAAAGACAGAATCTGTCAAAACAGAACAGTCCGTAAAGATGGATTTTATTAGGCCACCAGACTTGCTCAAACGAAAATGCTCAAATTGAATGAAAGTTGCGTACATATCTGAGGATCATGCTCGTAAATTGGCTTAATTTTCTGAGCTACCTACAGGGAGATAGACCCAGATTCGTGACAGCAAAGAAATCTGTAACTGCGCAGTAATCCAAATCTAGTACTTACTTTACTATCAAAGACTTTACTTGGCACAACAAAACATAAAACTAAGATAAGGAGAGGTTGCTACAGTAGTAAACAACTTCCAAGACACAAATATAAAACAAAAATACTGGAGTAAAAACATGGGTTGTCTCCCATAAGCGCTTTTCTTTAACGCCTTTCAGCTAGGCGCAGAAAGTGTATCTCAAGTAACATCGAGAGATGAAGCATCAACATCATAATTTGTTCTAATAATAGAATCATAAGGTAACTTCATTCTCTTTCTAGGGAAGTGTTCCATACCTTTCTTGAGAGGAAATTGATATTTAATATTACCTTCCTTCATATCAATAGTAGCACCAACGGTTCGAAGAAAAGGTCTTCCCAATATAATGGGGCAAGATGCATTGCATTCAATATCCAAGACAACAAAATCAACGGGGACAAGGTTATTATTAACCATAATATGAACATTATCAACCTTCCCCAAAGGTTTCTTTTTAGCATTATCAGCGAGGTTAACATCCAAATAACAGTTTTTCAATGGTGGCAAGTCAAGCATATCATAGACTTTTTTAGGCATAACAGAAATACTTGCACCAAGATCACATAAGGCATTACAATCAAAATCTTTGACTCTCATTTTAATGATGGGCTCCCAACCATCCTCTAGCTTTCTAGGAATAGAAGTTTCAAGTTTTAGTTTCTCTTCTCTAGCTTTTATGAGAGCATTTGTAATATGTTTTGTGAAAGCCAAGTTTATAGCGCTAGCATTAGGACTCTTAGCAAGTTTTTGCAAGAACTTTATAACTTCGGAGATGTGGCAATCATCAAAATCTAAATCATTACAATCTAAAGCAATGGGATTATCATCCCCAAGGTTGGAAAAAATTTCAGCAGTTTTATCACAAGCAGTTTCAGCAGTTTTAGCAGTTTCAAGTAATTTTGCACGCTTTGCACTAGGAGTAGAAGCATTGCCAACACCAATTATTTTACCATTGATAGTAGGAGGTGCAGCAACATATGAATCATTAGCATTGCTAGTGGTGGTAATAGTCCAAACTTTAGCTACATTTTCCTGTTTAGCTAGTTTTTCATTTTCTTCTCTATCCCACCTAGCACGCAGTTCAGCCATTAATCTTATATTCTCATTAATTCTAACTTGGATGGCATTTTCTGTAGTAACAATTTTATTTTCAATATCCCTATTAGGCATAACTTTCGATTTCAAAAGATCAACATCGGAGGCAAGACTATCAACTCTAGAAACAAGAATATCAATTTTATTGAGCTTTTCCTCAACAGATTTGTTAAAGGCAGTTTGTGTACTAATAAATTCTTTAAGCATGGCTTCAAGTCCAGGGGGTGTATTCCTATTATTGTTGTAAGAATTCCCATAAGAATTAGCATAACCGTTACCATTATTATAAGGATATGGCCTATAGTTATTACTAGAATTGTTCCGATAAGCATTGTTGTTGAAATTATTATTTTTAATGAAGTTTACATCAACATGTTCTTCTTGGGCAACCAATGAAGCTAATGGAACATTATTAGGATCAACATTAGTCCTATCATTCACAAGCATAGACATAATAGCATCAACCTTATCATTCAAGGAAGAGGATTCTTCAACAGAATTTACCTTCTTACCTTGTGGAGCTCTTTCCGTGTGCCATTCAGAGTAATTAACCATCATATTATCAAGAAGCTTTGTTGCTTCACCAAGAGTGATGGACATAAAGGTACCTCCAGCAGCTGAATCCAATAAATTCCGCGAAGAAAAATTTAGTCCTGCATAGAAGGTTTGGATGATCATCCAAGTAGTCGATCCATGGGTTGGGCAATTTTTAACCAGAGATTTCATTCTTTCCCAAGCTTGAGCAACATGTTCATTATCTAATTGTTTAAAATTCATTATGCTACTCCTCAAAGATATAATTTTAGCAGGGGGATAATATCTACCAATAAAAGCATCCTTGCATTTAGTCCATGAATCAATACTATTCTTAGGCGAGAGATAGCAACCAATCTTTAGCTCTTCCTCTTAATGAGAAAGGAAACAATTTTAATTTTATAATGTCACCATCTACATCTTTATATTTTTGCATTTCACATAGTTCAACAAAATTATTGAGATGGGCAGCAGCATCATCAGAACTCACACCAGAAAATTGCTCTCTCATGACAAGATTAAGTAAAGCAGGTTTAATTTCAAAGAATTCTGCTGTAGTAGCAGGTGGAGCAATAGGTGTGCATAAGAAATCATTATTATTTGTGCTTGTGAAGTCACACAACTTAGTATTTTCAGGGTTGGCCATTTTAGCAATAGTAAATAAAGCAAACTAGATAAAGTAAATGCAAGTAAACTAATTTTTTTGTGTTTTGATATGGCAAACAAGACAGCAAATAAAGTAAAGCTAGCAACTATTTTTTTTTGTGTTTTGATATAAGTGCAGCAAACAAAGTAGTAAATAAAATAAAGCAAGACAAAAACAAAGTAAAGAGATTGGGAAGTGGAGACTCCCCTTGCAGCGTGTCTTGATCTCCCCGGCAACGGCGCCAGAAATTTGTTGCTGGCGTGTAGTTGACGTGGGAGTTAGAAATCTTTGTGGTGTAGCTTTTCTTCGTTCCCCGGCAACGGCGCCAGAAATTTGCTTGATGCGTGTAGTTGACACGTCCGTTGGGAACCCCAAGAGGAAGGTGTGATGCGCACAGCGGCAAGTTTCCCTCGGTAAGAAACCAAGGTTTAATCGAACCAGTAGGAGTCAAGAAGCACGTTGAAGGTTGATGGCGGCGGGATGTAGTGCGGCGCAACACCGGAGATTCCGGCGCCAACGTGGAACCTGCACAACACAACCAAAGTACTTTGCCCCAACGAAACGAGTGAGGTTGTCAATCTCACCGGCTTGCTGTAACAAAGGATTAACCGTATTGTGTGGAAGATGATTGTTTGCAGAGAAAACGAGTAAAACAAGTATTGCAGCAGATTTGTATTTCGAGTATTAAAAGAATGGACCGGGGTCCACAGTTCACTAGAGGTGTCTCTCCCATAAGATAAAAGCATGTTGGGTGAACAAATTACGATCGGGCAATTGACAAATAGAGAGGGCATAACAATGCACATACATGACATGATAAGTATAGTGAGATTTAATTGGGCATTACGACAAAGTACATAGACCGCCATCCAACTGCATCTATGCCTAAAAAGTCCACCTTCAGGTTATCATCCGAACCCCCTCCAGTATTAAGTTGCTAACAACAGACAATTGCATTAAGTATGGTGCGTAATGTAATCAACAACTACATCCTCGGACATAGTGCCAATGTTTTATCCCTAGTGGCAACAGCACAACACAACCTTAGAACTTTCTGTCACTGTCCCGTGTCAATGCGGGCATGAACCCACTATCGAGCATAAATACTCCCTCTTGGAGTTAAAAGCAAAAACTTGGCCAGAGCCTCTACTAGTAACGGAGAGCATGCAAGATCATAAACAACACATATGTAATAACTTGATAATTAACATGACATGGTATTCTCTATCCATCGGATCCCGACAAACACAACATATAGAATTACAGATAGATGATCTTGATCATGTTAGGCATCTCACAAGATCCAACAATGAAGCACAATGAGGAGAAGACAACCATCTAGATACTGCTATGGACCCATAGTCCAGGGGTGAACTACTCACTCATCACTCCGGAGGCGACCATGGCGGTGTAGAGTCCTCCGGGAGATGAATCCCCTCTTCGGCAGGGTGCCGGAGGAGATCTCCAGAATCCCCCGAGATGGGATCGGCGGCGGCGGCGTCTCAGTAAGGTTTTCCGTATCGTGGTTTTTCGCCTCAGGGGTTTCGCGAGGGAGGCTTTAAGGAGGCGGAAGGGCAGAGTCGGGGGCCTGACGAGGGGCCCACACCATAGGGCGGCGCGGGCCCCCCCTTGGCCGCGCCGCCATGTGGTGTCGCCACCTCGTGACCCCACTTCGTATGTTCTTCGGTCTTCTGGAAGCTCCGTGGAAAAATAGGCCCCTGGGTCTTCGTTTCGTCCAATTCCGAGAATATTTCGTTACTAGGATTTCGAAACCAAAAACAGCAGAAAACAGGAACCGGCACTTCGGCATCTTGTTAATAGGTTAGTTCCAGAAAATGCACGAATATGACATAAAGTGTGCATAAAACATGTAGGTATCATCAATAATATGGCATAGAACATAAGAAATTATCGATACGTCGGAGACGTATCACCGACGAGGCACTCCCCAGAAGCGAGGTTTGGACAAGTTTGACCCCGACCTCGTCATCTATTGGAGGGATCTGAAGATGGGCAAGACCCCAGCCTCGCGCCTTGGCAGGTCTCCGCCGGAGCCCGCTGGTTCGTCCGACGACCTGACCACGCTTGAGGTAGCTTCTCTATTTGACCTCTTATATTTTACCGTGATTGTTCCTCCGTAGATCCTCCCTCAACCAACATCAACCCACAGATTCACGAGCACGCCACCCCGCTGCAGGCCGAGGTTGGCCAGGAGTTCCTGAACAACCTCGTCGTCGGGGGCAAGAAGAACAAGACCCCGGCGTCGGATGCCGGGCCAAGCCAAGCCCCTCCGGCCAAACGCTTCCGGACCGAACCTTTCGCGGGGAAGCAAGTAGGCACGAGGCGCTACAAGAGCAAGCAGATGCCCACTTCCTCCGGGTAAGCCCTGTTCCTTCGCTTTTCTCGTTTGTGCCTAGTTCTTTTCCGGTTACTTTTTCCGACTCTTTCTTTTTCTCTCTTTCAGCCCTGCGCTCAAGCTTGGGCCCAGGCCCGAGGGCTCTGCCGGCTCCGCTGGAGCCTCAACTCCTCCTCCTCGTTCAAGCCCGACACCATCTGGTGCCGGCAACATCTCTGCCTCCCCTCCGGGGGGCACTACAAGTTCGGGGCGCGCGGCCCCTAAATCTCCTGATCACCGCGCGGAGGAGGATCTTATCTCCCCTCCAGAGACCCAAGATACCGGCGCCAGCAACATCGGCGCCGAAGAAGAAGCTGCCGGGCGGGCGGAACCTTTGGTTCCTTCCGTCCAGAAAGAAAAGAAGAAGAAGAAGAAGAGTTCACGCTCTTCCCCCTCCAAAGCCGTGCCGGAAACTTCCGCGCCGGCATCCTCCACCTCAGCGCCAGACTCTCCAGCGCCTGACGCCACACCAACGCCGCCGCCGGAAACTCCTGTTCCAGAGGCGACGCCAACACCTCCGCCGAGCCAGGGACCTCCCGCGACTACGCCGATGCCACCGCCGGCGGCCCCCAAGACCACTAAACGTCTCAAGCCGGGGGAGTCGCGCGGAAAGGCTGTGGAGGCGCTCAGCGGCTCGCGGTCCTTGGTGCTGCACGTCGGGCCCGCCGCCGCCGCGGTCTCGGAGAAACCGTCCGGCCTCCTCGGCCGGATTGTTGAGCTCAAGCGCGAGGGCAAGGAGCTGGGGCACCTTCTCCCCTACGCCGAGAAATGGAACGCAGCGGACATCTCCGCCGCCACGAAGGGCTTGGGGAAGGACCGCCTTCCGGCGCCGGATCCAGCTGGGCCGCGGTCCACTGAAGAACACTTCACGCGACTCAAGCGAGCCGTGAAGGAGTTCGACAGTGCCTGGTACGACGCCACCAGCAATGTCGTGGTAAGTTTCTCCAATCTTCTTGTAATTTTTGCTGATGCCGGTTTGTTTCTTTCCGGATCTTGTCTATCCTCCCAGTCCCCGAGTTTCGTGTTGAGAGCGCAGCTCTTAGCGCGAAACTTAACTAGAAAAGCGCAAAACCGGCATAGCCATTCCCCGAGTTTCGGGTTAGGATCTTTGCTCTTAGCGCGAAACTTGACTAGAAAAGCGCAAAACCGGCATGGCCAGTCCCCGAGTTTCGGGTTAATATCTTTGCTCTTAGCGCGAAACTTAACTAGAGAAGCGCAAAACCGGCATAGCCAGTCCCCGAGTTTCGGGTTAAGATCTTTGTTTTTCCTTTCTCATAATTATCTTCCTTTGAATAGAGCACCGCTGATGCCCGGAAGCTGCTCTTTGAGGAGCTCCTGTGGGAGCACCGGGATCTTGCTGAGGCCCACAGCCACTGCCAAGGTTTGTTTTCTTTCTCTTCTTCCGGCATCTTTTCACCGAAAACTTTTCTTCTTTCTTTGTTATTTACTAGCTTTTCGCATAACAGCTATTCCGGAAGCCTCCCTTGAGGCCCTCAGGGTCCAGGTTGCCGCACTCCAAGGTATCCTTTTTGCTTTCCGGTTAACCTGCTTTCTCTGCATTGTATGAGTGCAATTTTGCTAACACTTGCTTTCCGATCTACAGCTGAGAAGGACAAACTTGTCCTGAAGCACCAGGAGGAGCTGAGTGCCCAGGAGACCCGCTATGGCGAGCTTAAGCGTCAGCATGTCCAGCTTGGTCTTGACCATGCTAAGGCACTGAAAGCCACTGAAGCTGCTGCGGAGGCTAGGCTTAACGAGGCGCTGGAGGATGCCGGCAACGCCACTGTGGTGCTGCAGACTGAGCTGGAGGAGGCCACCAACGCGCTGAAAACAGCTGAAGGCAAGGCCGCCAAGGTGCACAAGGCCGCTGCTGAGGAGGCCGCCAAGGCACATAAGGCAGCTGAGGACAAGGTGGCGCGGCTGGAGGCGGAGCAGAAGGAGTACGACCTTCTGGTCACGCGAACTGACGCGCTCGCCCTTCGTATGTTTTTCTTTTTCCTTTTCCGGTTTCTGCTTATAAGCTTATTTGTTCCGGTATCATGCACTTAGCTTTTCTCTTTGTCTTGCAGGGCTCTTTCCGGACTCCCAGGCGCATGCCGCGAAGAAGGTTGAAGAGTACCGGGGTGCCCAAGGGCGTACGGATTTGGCCGCTGCTTGGGATCCTTACGAACACCTGATTGCGCTGAGCTCGCGGGTTTCCCACATGCGCTGCGTGGACCGGAACGTCTCTGACATTCCGGAGGTGGCCGCCCAGCTCTTCAGGACTCTCTGGCCTGGAGAAGTGGTGCCGGATACCTTCTCCCTCATCAGCGACCGCCTGAAAGGTGCCGGCAGAAGGATCCGGGAGTGGCAGTGCTCTGCTGCCCGTGCCGGAGCAGACTCAGCGCTTCGCGTTGCCTGCTCCTGGTACCCAGAGCTGGATCTGGACGCCCTTGTTGGCGTGCGCGAAGGAGCTCCTACCGATTTGGACCCAGTCCTTACCGCTAAGCGGCAAGACTGCGCGTACCACATCGCGGAGTATGCCGAGATGCGCACCTTCATCCCCCCTCCTGAAGACGTCAAAGACTACCTCAGCGATGAGGAAGAAGAAGACGGAGGCGAAGATGAAGATGCCGAGGACGCGCCACCGGAAGCTCCTGAGGCCGGCGATGCTCCCCCTGAAGCCCCTGCTGTTTGACTTATCCTTGAATGATGCCTGTATCATGCTTGTCCTGTTGTTCTCAAACAATGCCCGTTAAATTCTACCCCGGTATGCCGGGGTTTATGATGTAAGGTAAAACTTAAGTTCTATCTGGCTGTGGTCCAACTTATGCCGGTGTCTTGCACACCGGTAACCTATTAAGTTATGTTGGTTTGCGACTCAGCATTTTGCTTATCGGTTTGATTTTGGTCTTGCACTGCAATGATTCCGAAATTGTTTCCGCATCCAATTTGATGCACACTTGGTTCTTTTGCTTTGGCTCTGCCTACCTTCTCTGGGTGTTTTTGGCGTATGAGCACAAAGTTCTTTTACCAAGCAAGCATTTTCTTGAACTTAGAAATAACTCGAAAGTTTTTGCAAAAAACCGGTATAACCGGGGTTAGTTAATTTTTTCGGATTGTTCTTTCCCGCTCTCCCTCTTCGCAGTTCATGTGCTTATCCCCTACCGGTTTATCTTGCTTGCCATGAAGCCGGGTTGCGGACAGCAGCAGAGTCGAAGACTCCGGTAGGGTTTAGCACACTACTAAACCGGAAAGAAAAAACGTTCAATAAGCAACCGGTAAACTAAAAAAAATAGACAAGTTTCATGCAATCTTAGTGGGGTAGTCCCCGAGATTCATTCGAGGTTCCGACATCTTTTATTCATAGCAAATAAGGTACAAAGAGGAACTTCTTACACCACAACTTCAAGAGTAGAAAGGACGCAACAAAGCTACATTCCATGGACGCTTGGTCTCCTCCCCGGACCTGTCCGCCTTTCCTTTCTTCCACTCCTGTGCATCAATCAGGTAGTAGGCATCGTTGTGGAGAGCCTTGCTCACAATGAAAGGCCCTTCCCATGGCGGGGAAAGCTTGTGCCGGCCTTCAGTGCGCTGCACTAGGCGTAGCACCAGGTCCCCTTCCCGGAACACTCTCGGGTTAACCTTCCGGCTGTGATAGCGTCTGAGGTTCTGCTGGTAAATGGTTGTTCTTGCCAGGGCCAGCTCTCTTGCTTCTTCTAGCAAGTCCACATCGTTTTCTCGAGCTTCCTTTACCTCTTCTTCGTTATAGAGTTGCACCCTTGGTGAATCATGGAGAATGTCGGTTGGGATGACCGCTTCTGCTCCGTAAACCATGAAAAATGGAGTGTATCCGGTAGACCGGTTTGGAGTAGTTCTTATGCTCCACAGCACTGATGGTAGCTCATCGAGCCAACACCCCGGCGATTTTTCCACCGCATCGACGAGTCTCGGTTTGATACCGGAGAGCACCAAAGCGTTTGTTCTTTCCACTTGGCCATTGCCTTGTGGGTGTGCGACTGAGCACAAATCCAACCGGATATTGTTGTCCTCACAAAATCTTTTGAACTCACCTTGAGCAAAGTTTGTGCCATTGTCAGTGATGATGCTATGTGGGTATCCATACCGCAAAATGACATCTTTTAAGAATTTAACTGTTGTGCGCCCATCACACTTTGCGATGGGTTTGACTTCTAGCCATTTGGTGAATTTGTCCACCATAACCAAGATGTGGGTCATGTTTCCCCTTGCTGTTTTGAATGGGCCAACCACGTCTAGGCACCAAACTGCAAACGGCCAAGTCAATGGTATTGTTTTCAGGCCGGAAGCTGGGGTATGATTTTGCTTGGCGTACCTCTGGCACCCATTGCATTTTCTTACCATATCCTCCGCGTTTTCCAAAGCTGTTGGCCAATAGAACCCATGCCGGAACACCTTTGCTACCAGCGCCCTTGAGGAAGCGTGATGTCCACACTCTCCTCGGTGAATTTCCTCGAGCATTTCCTTTCCTTCTTCCGGTTCCACACATCTTTGGAGGACACCGGTAACACTTCTCTTGTACATCTCGCCATTGATGATGGTGTAAGCCTTGGATCTCCTTTGGATCCTCCTTGACTCATTTTCGTCAACCGGCAAGGTGCCGTTGATCAGGAATTCCTTAATAGGTTTAACCCATGATGGTGTCTCCCGAACCAGGAACACCGGTACGTCTATGTCCATGCTATCCACCAGCATTGTTTCTTCCGGTACGGGCGCAGCAGCGGTCGATCTTACCGGAACAGTCCCCGAGTTTACCGGAACAGTCCCCGGGTTTCCTTCGTCGATATCCATTGGTACAATGTGTGACTCCGGTACAAAAATTGATTCCGACTCCGGACTTGGCTTGATTGATGGTACTCTTAAGTGTGCCAAGGCTATTCCGGGAGGAATTTCTTGTCTGGATGAGCCCAGCTTGGACAAAGCATCCGCAGCTTCATTTTCTGCACGCGGTACATGGTGAAATTCACACCCTTCGAAGAAGCCGGCAATCTTTTGCACGTGAAACCGGTACGAGGCCATGTTGGCATCTTTTGCGTCCCAATCTCCGGAACACTGCTGTACCACAAGATCTGAATCTCCATAGCAAATGATCCGGTGTGCACCGATTTCTTTTGCGACCTTAAGCCCATGGATCAAAGCCTCATATTCAGCGACATTGTTTGATGCCCTGAAGTGCACTTGTAAAACATACCGGAGATGATCTCCCTTTGGTGAAGTTAAGACTACACCGGCACCGAGACCCTCCTTGAGCTTGGATCCGTCAAAGTGCATCTTCCAGTATTCCATTCTTTGATCCGGGGGCTTGTACTGCATTTCCGCCCAATCGACCAAAAAATCAGCTAAAGCTTGCGATTTGATGGCGTCTCTTCTTTCATACACCGGTACGTACGGTGATATCTGTATTGCCCATTTCGCAATCCTGCCGCTAGCGTCCTTGTTGCACATGATATCGGAGATGGGTGCTTCACTCACCACCTTCATAGGATGTTCTTCAAAGTAGTGCTTGAGCTTTGTGGCGGCCATGAACACGCCATAGGTCATTTTCTGGAAGTGCGGGTAGTTTTGCTTTGAGAGGGAGAGCACCTCGCTCAGGTAGTATACCGGCCTCTGGACGGTTTTTCCTTCCTCTTCTCTTTCTACCACCACAACAACACTCACGACCCGGTTGGTTGCTGCTATGTATAGCAACATCGGCTCTCTTTCCAACGGCGAAGCCAATATCGGCGCGGTGGCTAACATTGTTTTCAGCTCCTTAAACGCCGCGTCTGCCTGAGGGGTCCAGACGAACTTATCGGATTTTCTCATTAAAGCATAGAGCGGCAAGGCTTTTTCTCCTAACCTGCTTATGAACCGGCTTAGCGATGCTAAGCTTCCGGTAAACTTTTGTATGTCCTTCAGATCCTGCGGTATCGTCATTCTCTCAATTGCCCGGATCTTTACCGGATTGACCTCAATGCCTCGGCTTGAGACGAGGAAACCCAGCAGCTTGCCGGCAGGGACACCGAAAGTACATTTTGCCGGATTGAGTTTCATCCGGAACCTTCTTAGATTATCGAATGTTTGCCGGATATCGTCAATTAGGGTATCTTTTACCTTAGTTTTTATCACAATGTCATCCACATACACCTGCACATTCTTTCCGATTTGATCAAACAAGCATTTTTGCATACAGCGCTGGTACGTTGCACCAGCGTTGCGCAAACCAAAAGGCATAGTGATATAGCAGTAAGCCCCGTGCGGGGTAATGAACCCAGTCTTTATTTGATCTTCCTTTTTCAAGGGGATTTGGTGGAAACCGGAATACGCATCCAGGAAAGACAACAACTCACACCCAGCAGTGGAATCAATCACTTGATCGATCCGCCGTAAAGGAAAATGATCTCTTGGGCAAGCCTTGTTGAGGTTGGTGTAGTCGATGCACATGCGCCACACCTTTGGAGCTTTTGCCTCCAGGTTCTCATCTTTCTTCTTTTCGACCATCACCGGATTGGCCAGCCACTCAGTATGCGTGACTTCCACAATGAAACGCGCCCCTTGGCTTTTCCAGTAAGCGGTGAGTCTTGTTGAATCAGCTTCATCGTAATGTTCTGGTACCGCGGCCCTTGCCTGCCGGTACCTTGGTGGAGGCATCTCCTCCTCATCATACGCTGCCCTTGCAGCCGGATAGTTTTGCCCGGTTTCATGTCTACCGGCATGATTGTTTCCGGCATAGCCTCCTTTGGCGTAGCCTCGCTCTGCCCCTTGGCTTTTCCTACCGACATCGTGTTGCCCGGCTTGTTGTTTACCGGCAAGGACCGGATCGTACACAGTCATCTGCTGTGTGTTCACCTCTTTTTCTCTTCTTCTGTCCGGATGGGGGGACGAGGCCTGCCCATGGACTTGCTTCCGACATTCTTTGTTGAACGCGCGGATTTTGAGGCTATAGCCTTGTTCAGCTTAGCCAGCTGCTCAGCGTTCTGCTGCTCTACAGTATCTAGCAGCTCTCTGACACGCTCTTGTTGTTTTGCCAGAGCCTCTCCGGTAAGCGAGTCACAAAGATCTACGGCAGCCTTAGCAGCTTTTATGGTTTTATCCGGGCTACTGTACTTAGGTTTCTCTACGATGCTAGCGGATGCGGAGGTACTCTTGCCGGTAAGAACTTCCTTACGCAAATCCCGATCTAGATTGCGAGCCTTAAGCCGGTTCTCCGGTATCCTAGCAGCATGAGCGCTAACGAAGGAAAGCCATGGGCAGCGTTATACTCACGTACGGTTAGGTTCAGCTCGCGCTGCGCCCGACGACGTCCTTGCCGCTCTCGAGTATCTTCGGCGTTGCGCCTCCAGCCTCCGCCTCGAGTCGTTGCCGGGTCGATGTTCCGCGCGATGGGCGTTGCCGGCACGTTCATCGCCGCCTGGAGAGGTGTTGCCGGTGGTGTGGAAGACGCTCCCGGTGCGCCGGTGTCGCGCTCCGGGCGGTGGCTTGGCCGCACGGGTCGCAGCCGCACGACCAGCAACTTCGTCCGCAGCCTCCTTGCCCGCGCCGGCTGCGCCAGCCATCATTACCTCGATGCTGCCGGCGGCGCGGCCAGCACAGAGCCACCTTGGCGGCTCCGGTGCCACCAGCACCGGCGAGAGGCGCTGGCGCACGGGGACAGTGCCGAAGTAGACGCGGTGGCTGCCGAACTCGATGATGCGGCCGTTCTTGGGGAAGATGCCGCCGTTGGCGAAGCAGCCCGCGTTGTCGTTGATGAAGTCGATGGAGTAGAAGCGCTGGACGAGCGCAGACACTATCCGCTCGCCGGCGACCTCGAGGATGCCCGCCCGAATATGTATTCCAGCAAGCGCCACTTCATGCCCCACGGTGGGCGCCAACTGTCGTCGTCGTGAACAAACAGATGCCATAGGATGGCTTAGGTTGGGGCCGAATGGACGCAAGAGGATTCGGGGGAGGGTTTGTGATTAGACGGGATGAACTTCCGGATGGTTTCCTCAAGAACTTAGCCAAGGCTAGAGGTTGAAGAAGAAAGACATAAGGAAGAACTCGCTCTAGATCATCTTCTTTATTGATCTCAACAGGTTACAAGTTTCTCGGTACAAGCGTTCTTCTAACCTAGCTCTCTTCGTGCGTCTCTCTCGTCCGTCCGCCCGTAAGAGGGGCTACCCCTCTCCTTATATAGGGGAGAGGTGGCTTACGGGGCAAGAAACCCTAATGGCATCTTTGACTAGACAAACTACTTTACAAAGCTACTTTAATCATAGAAGACACCGGAGTCCTCTTTAATCGGGGATGCCGACGTCCTCCGGCTTCTTTGACCGTCATCCTTCTCTTTATCGTCAGCCCTTCGTTTAAAGCTACTTTGCTTAGCTCATCCTTGTCTTCTAGCTCTGGAGAGAATCTTTGACCAGTCCTGCCGACATGCTCTTCCTTCCGGTGGCCCGGTATCTTCTTATCCGGTTCCGGCATACCCCCTTGGGGATACCGGCTCAGTCTCACTTGGCTAAATTCTTATCTCTGTGTTCTGGTACGAACATTAAACCGGTATCTTGATGGCTCAAACCATCCGGTTCGGCATGCCTTTGGCATACCGGGGGTCATCCCCCCAACAGTTTAAGTTAGATAATTCCTGGTTGAAGAACCTTGAGTTTACCTATGCTTAAATAAGTTTGGGAGAAACCTGTTAGGAGAAATGATCCTATTGACGTTTTTAATATCAATCTTAAAATAATTAATAAACACTTTAAATGTTGAGGTGTTAATATTTTGGGAGTAATAATAGAAGGAAGCAAGAGTTGAAGAATTAACTTCTTGCTCTAAAGATCATAGAGGAAGTTGTTGAACTATATCTCCAGGAACAAGTTTTGAGAACAAATATCCAGGTTGAGATCTGTAACATGTATGTAGAGGAAGATTCATATTGGTAGCAGAAACATATTGGTATCAGAGAGCGCATGGGAAGTGGCTCCTGGAGGGACATCAGAATAGAGCATGTTTCCATAGGATAGCTAATGGGAGGAAAAAAATAATAATACAGTGCATACTCTGGAAAAAAGATAATGTCATTATTGAGGGTACGAAAAACTTATTACAACATGGTACTGAATACTATAAGGACCTGTTTGGACGTACCCCTGGTAAAATGTTTCATTTATCCACAAATCTCTAGAAACCTGAGGAGATCATCAATGGGGAGGATAATGCTAACCTAACTAAACTTTTGCCCATCGAACGAGTTAAAAATGCTCTCTTCTCCATGGAGGTTAATAAAGCACCTGGACCTGGTAATATTCCTATTAAGTATTATTAATATTGTTGGGATCTGGTTAAATGGGATATCATGCATATGTTGGTGGCTCTCCATAATGAAACTTTAGATGTGCGGAGGTTGAATTATGATGTGATCACCTTGCATCCTGAAACTGTTGAGGCTAATAAGATTCAATGGTTTAGGCCCAAATGTTTGCTTATATGCATTTATAAGTTGATCACAAAAGATCTCAATTTAAGATTAGACCTCTATGCTTCTAAACTATTCAGCTTTCAACAGAATGCATTTATCAAAGGGAGAAATATCATGGATGGGGTGTTATCTTTACATGAATTAATGCACCGTACCATGCCCATGTTAAAAATAGGTTGGTGTTATCCTTAAGCGTGACTTTGAAAAAAACCTATGACAAGGTGAGTTGGAATTTCATGTTAGAATGTCATAAAGTTAGGGGCTTCTCTAAGCAATGGCGTGGATTCCTTCTTATTACATGGCAATGTTCCCTCTTAACAAAACTTTCAATGAAAAATTGGATAACCATAGGAGAAGATTTAAAACTGTGGCATCAGTCAAACTTAGAGTTACTAACTCTCCTTGCTCGAATGTTTTCATAAAAGTGAAGGAGGCCTATTTTGGTGGTAGACAATTGATCCTTAATTCTAAGAATTTGGTTGAAATTTTCCTTGACCCTTGGATGGATGAATTGCATTTATGTACAACTTACCCTTTGTTGTTTCGCATCTCCTTGGCTTAGGAAGTTTCTTTGAGCATGTCATCCAATGTGAATTTAACATTCCTTTTAGGAGACACATGTTCCCTGATATATTGAATCAATGGAATATCATTAAGAATCATGATGCTTTGTTGAACAAGAAAAATGGCCTAGATGGATTTTTGTGGTCTTTAAGTAAAAAAATAAACAGTTCTCTACTAGATCTGTGTATTAGATGCTAGAGAGAAATATAGCTGAGCTAATAATAAGGGGATCCAGAAAGCTAAAATCCCTCTGAAAATAAAAATAAATATGTAGCAATTATTCCAAGATGCTATTCTTACAAGAGAAAATCTTAAGAAAATAAACTGCCATGGTAATCTGAAATGCTCCTTTTGCAATAATATTGAAACATCTAATCTTTTTTTTCTCCCGTGGAGTGGCTAAAGTAGTATGGGGTACGTTGGGTTCTTACTTGGGGTGGCGTTGTTTTATACTTTCTTGTCTGGATACATGAAATTTTATATGTTGTTAACTGATGTTGTGTGCTGGTCTATCTAGAATATTAGGAATAAAATCACATTTAACAAATTTTATTTGAGGTCCCCTGTTGTAATCACGTTCACTATATGTTCTTTTATCATGTACTCACCAGGTATATGACCAGAGGATGCGCAGAGGCTGAAGTTGGGAGCACAGGAGACGATGAACAAGGCAATGGAACTCGCAAGGGTCGTCCAGTAAGCTCCTCAGGCGTCTACAACCTTGGAATTGAAGGGACATAGTCTCGGTTAGAGGTCTTTTGTTCTTTTGTTTGAATGGTTTTGTATTGTATGTCTAGAATTTCTATGAAATGTCTTGTCTAGTGCGGATATGTTTTTGCCCTATATTGCATATTCAATGCTGAATATGTACCGGTGGGTTCCCTATCGGTGCGAAGGCACTATCTTTTGACAATCCCTTTTCATGTTTTCTTTTGAATGTTTGGATAGGGACTATGTATTTCCATTACACAAATAATGGAAAGGAGAGTAGCTTGTTTGGAAAATAAATATTATGAGAAGTCTTTGCAAGCTTTCTGCACGTG
Organism: Lolium rigidum; assembly: GCF_022539505.1. Lineage (NCBI taxonomy): Eukaryota > Viridiplantae > Streptophyta > Magnoliopsida > Poales > Poaceae > Lolium > Lolium rigidum. Next base: position 320,898,893 of record NC_061510.1, on the reverse strand, counting down.
TCTTTTGCTCATGTTATTTTTTTTCTTTTATTGCACTTGCTCTCAATCTCAGAACATGGGGTGATGAGAGGCTCACCGACTCTACCACCTCCTGGACCCATGCTAACTAAGCCAATCCAGCTCATATATACAATCTTGTGCTCTTTCCTGCGTGGGCTGGTTATTCTTCTTATGTGATTTTTAAGTTCACTATTGATACGTCTCCGACGTATCGATAATTTCTTATGATCCATGCCATATTATTGATGATACCTACATGTTTTATGCACACTTTATGTCATATTCGTGCATTTTCTGGAACTAACCTATTAACAAGATGCCGAAGAGCCGCTTGTCTGTTTTCTGCTGTTTTTGGTTTCAGAAATCCTAGTAACGAAATATTCTCGGAATTGGACGAAATCAAGTCCCAGGGTCCTATTTTGCCACGAACCTTCCAGAAGACCGAAAGGGATACGAAGTGGGGCGACGAGGCGCCGCCACCATAGGGCCGCGCGGCCAGAGGGGTGCCCGCGCCGCCCTATGGTGTGGGCCCCTCGTCAGCCCTCCGACTCTGCCCTTCCGCCTACTTAAAGCCTCCGTCGCGAAACCCCTGATGCGAAAAACCACGATACGGAAAACCTTCCAGAGACGCCGCCGCCAATCCCATCTCGGGGATTCTGGAGATCTCCTCCGGCACCCTGCCGGAGAGGGGATTCATCTCCCGGAGGACTCTACCCCGCCATGGTCGCCTCCGGAGTGATGAGTGAGTAGTTCACCCCTGGACTATGGGTCCATAGCAGTAGCTAGATGGTTGTCTTCTCCTCATTGTGCTTCATTGTTGGATCTTGTGAGCTGCCTAACATGATCAAGATCATCTATCTGTAATACTATATGTTGTGTTTGTCGGGATGCGATGGATAGAGAATACCATGTTATGTTAATTATCAAGTTATTACATATGTGTTGTGTTGTTTATGATCTTGCATGCTCTCCGTTATTAGTAGAGGCTCTGGCCAAGTTTTTGCTCTTAACTCCAAGAGGGAGTATTTATGCTCGATAGTGGGTTCATGCCTGCATTGACACCTGGGACGATGACGTGAAAGTTCTAAGGTTGTGTTGTGATGTTGCCACTAGGGATAAAACATTGGCGCTATGTCCGAGGATGTAGTTGTTGATTACATTACGCACCATACTTAATGCAATTGTCTCGTTGTTTAGCAACTTAATACTCGGAGGGGGTTCGGACGATAACCTAAAGGTGGACTTTTTAGGCATAGATGCGGTTGGATGGCGGTCTATGTACTTTGTCGTAATGCCCAATTAAATCTCATTGTACTTATCATGACATGTATGTGCATTGTTATGCCCTCTCTATTTGTCAATTGCCCGACTGTAATTTGTTCACCCAACATGCTTTTATCTTATGGGAGAGACACCTCTAGTGAACTGTGGACCCCGGTCCATTCTTTAATACTGAAATACAAATCTGCTGCAATACTTGTTTTACTGTTTTCTCTGCAAACAATCATCTTCCACACAATACGGTTAATCCTTTGTTACAGCAAGCCGGTGAGATTGACAACCTCACTGTTTCGTTGGGCAAAGTACTTTGGTTGTGTTGTGCAGGTTCCACGTTGGCGCCGAAATCCCTGGTGTTGCGCCGCACTACATCCCGCCGCCATCAACCTTCAACGTGCTTCTTGGCTCCTCCTGGTTCGATAAACCTTGGTTTCTTTCTGAAGGAAAACTTGCTGCTGTGCGCATCATACCTTCCTCTTGGGGTTCCCAACGAACGTGTGAAATACACGCCATCAAGCATATTTTCTGGCGCCGTTGCCGGGGAGATCAAGACACGCTGCAAGGGGAGTCTCCACTTCCCAATCTCTTTACTTTGTTTTTGTCTTGCTTTATTTTATTTACTACTTTGTTTGCTGCTTTATATCAAAACACAAAAAAATAGTTGCTAGTTTTACTTTATTTACTGTCTTGCACTCTATATCGAAAACACAAAAAAATTAGTTTACTTGCATTTACTTTACTTGATTCATCATGTTTCCTTTTAATTTTACCACAAAATACATACCGGTAGGACGCGGGTCTATAATTGGGAGAAACAATATAGAAGAATTTTTCAATCATGTTAGTACCATTGAAGATTTTGAAGATAGACACTTGGTAGACCTTGCTCCCACTTATGAAATTGCTGCTGCGCATTTAGTTCGCCTGTGGGAAACTAAATTTGTTAATCTCAATCCTATAATACAACACATGTTTCTTACACTTGGTGATATGGAAGAGGGGGAAAAGAAAGATTTTGTTTTAGAAACCCTTCTTAGAGAATTTGGTGGTCTAGCAAGAGAGGCTAGAAAGGTCTTTGCTAAATTTAATATGCTTGGTTCTCATACTAATTTTGTTGGTCTCCTTGAAAAAATGGACATGGATAGAATAAGGTACACTAATAATATTAATGATGGTGGGGAGATCAAAGCACCAATACCATGTAAACTCCTAGCTATGAATGATGCACTAGAACATAACTATGCTTGGCTTGTTCCTGAAAATTTGTTCGATGAGAGTAGCAAGCCCAAGATTAATGAAAAGGGAGACGTTGAAACTTATGTATCCAATATACTATGCATGGTTGAGAAAACTCCAAACCCCGCTGTAGGTGCACCACCCTTCGATAACACTTGAGTTACACTTTCTGCGCCTAGCTGAAAGGCGTTAAAGAAAAGCGCTTATGGGAGACAACCCATGTTTTTACTACAGTATTTTTGTTTTATATTTGAGTCTTGGAAGTTGTTTACTACTGTAGCAACCTATCCTTATCTTAGTTTTATGTTTTGTTGTGCCAAGTAAAGTCTTTGATAGTAAAGTAAGTACTTGATTTGGATTACTGCGCAGTTCCAGATTTCTTTTCTGTCACGAATCTGGGTCTACCTCCTTGTAGGTAGCTCAGAAAATTAAGACAATTTACGTGCATGATCCTCAGATATGTACGCAACTTTCATTCAATTTGGGCATTTTCATTTGAGCAAGTATGGTGCCCTAATAAAATCCATCTTTACGGACTGTTCTGTTTTGACAGATTCTGCTTTTTATTTCGCATTGCCTCTTTTGCTATGTTGGATGAATTTCTTTGATCCATTAATGTCCAGTAGCTTTATGCAATGTCCAGAAGTGTTAAGAATGATTGTGTCACCTCTGAACATGTTAATTTTTATTGTGCACTAACCCTCTAATGAGTTGTTTCGAGTTTGGTGTGGAGGAAGTTTTCAAGGATCAAGAGAGGAGTATGATGCAATATGATCAAGGAGAGTGAAAGCTCTAAGCTTGGGGATGCCCCGGTGGTTCACCCCTGCATATTCTAAGAAGACTCAAGCGTCTAAGCTTGGGGATGCCCAAGGCATCCCCTTCTTCATCGACAACATTATCGGGTTCCTCCCCCGAAACTATATTTTTATTCCGTCACATCTTATGCACTTTGCTTGGAGCGTCGGTTTGTTTTTGTTTTTGTTTTTGTTTTGTTTGAATAAAATGGATCCTAGCATTCACTTTGTGGGAGAGAGACACGCTCCGCTGTAGCATATGGACAAGTATGTCCTTAGGCTCTACTCATAGTATTCATGGCGAAGTTTCTTCTTCGTTAAATTGTTATATGGTTGGAATTGGAAAATACTACATGTAGTAACTCTAAAATGTCTTGGATAATTTGATACTTGGCAATTGTTGTGCTCATGTTTAAGCTCTTGCATCATATACTTTGCACCCATTAATGAAGAAATACTTAGAGCTTGCTAATTTGGTTTGCATATTTGGTTTCTCTAGAGTCTAGATAACATCTAGTATTGAGTTTTGAACAACAAGGAAGACGGTGTAGAGTCTTATAATATTTACAATATGTCTTTTATGTGAGTTTTGCTGCACCGTTCATCCTTGTGTTTGTTTCAAATAACCTTGCTAGCCTAAACCTTGTATCGAGAGGGAATACTTCTCATGCATCCAAAATCCTTGAGCCAACCACTATGCCATTTGTGTCCACCATACCTACCTACTACATGGTATTTATCCGCCATTCCAAAGTAAATTGCTTGAGTGCTACCTTTAAAATTCCATCATTCACCTTTGCAATATATAGCTCATGGGACAAATAGCTTAAAAACTATTGTGGTATTGAATATGTACTTATGCACTTTATCTCTTATTAAGTTGCTTGTTGTGCGATAACCATGCTTCCGGGGACGCCATCAACTATTCTTTGTTGAATATCATGTGAGTTGCTATGCATGTCCGTCTTGTCCGAAGTAAGAGAGATCTACCACCTTAATGGTTGGAGCATGCATATTGTTAGAGAAGAACATTGGGCCGCTAACTAAAGCCATGATTCATGGTGGAAGTTTCAGTTTTGGACATATATCCTCAATCTCATATGAGAATAATAATTGTTGTCACATGCTTATGCATTAAAGAGGAGTCCATTATCTCGTTGTCCATGTTGTTCCGGTATGGATGTCTAAGTTGAGAATAATCAAAAGCGAGAAATCCAAAATGCGAGCTTTCTCCTTAGACCTTTGTACAGTGCGGCATGGAGGTACCCCATTGTGACACTTGGTTAAAACATGTGCATTGCAAAGATCCGGTAGTCCAAGCTAATTAGGACAAGGTGCGGGCACTATTAGTATACTATGCATGAGGCTTGCAACTTGTAAGATATAATTTACATAACTCATATGCTTTATTACTACCGTTGACAAAATTGTTTCATGTTTTCAAAATAAAAGCTCTAGCACAAATATAGCAATCGATGCTTTCCTCTTTGAAGGACCATTCTTTTTACTTTTATGTTGAGTCAGTTCACCTATCTCTCTCCACCTCAAGAAGCAAACACTTGTGTGAACTGTGCATTGATTCCTACATACTTGCATATTGCACTTGTTATATTACTCTATGTTGACAATTATCCATGAGATATACATGTTACAAGTTGAAAGCAACCGCTGAAACTTAATCTTCCTTTGTGTTGCTTCAATACCTTTACTTTGATTTATTGCTTTATGAGTTAACTCTTATGCAAGACTTATTGATGCTTGTCTTGAAGTACTATTCATGAAAAGTCTTTGCTTTATGATTCACTTGTTTACTCATGTCATTACCATTGTTTTGATCGCTGCATTCATTACATATGTTTACAAATAGTATGATCAAGGTTATGATGGCATGTCACTTCAGAAATTATCTTTGTTATCGTTTTACCTGCTCGGGACGAGCGGAACTAAGCTTGGGGATGCTTGATACGTCTCCGACGTATCGATAATTTCTTATGATCCATGCCATATTATTGATGATACCTACATGTTTTATGCACACTTTATGTCATATTCGTGCATTTTCTCGGAACTAACCTATTAACAAGATGCCGAAGAGCCGATTCGTTGTTTTCTGCTGTTTTTGGTTTCAGAAATCCTAGTAACGAAATATTCTCGGAATTGGACGAAATCAAGACCCAGGGTCCTATTTTGCCACGAACCTTCCAGAAGACCGAAAGGGATACGAAGTGGGGCGACGAGGCGCCGCCACCATAGGGCCGCGCGGCCAGAGGGGGGCCCGCGCCGCCCTATGGTGTGGGCCCCTCGTCAGCCCTCCGACTCTGCCCTTCCGCCTACTTAAAGCCTCCGTCGCGAAACCCCTGATGCGAAAAACCACGATACGGAAAACCTTCCAGAGACGCCGCCGCCAATCCCATCTCGGGGATTCCGGAGATCTCCTCCGGCACCCCGCCGGAGAGGGGATTCATCTCCCGGAGGACTCTACCCCGCCATGGTCGCCTCCGGAGTGATGAGTGAGTAGTTCACCCCTGGACTATGGGTCCATAGCAGTAGCTAGATGGTTGTCTTCTCCTCATTGTGCTTCATTGTTGGATCTTGTGAGCTGCCTAACATGATCAAGATCATCTATCCGTAATACTATATGTTGTGTTTGTCGGGATCCGATGGATAGAGAATACCATGTTATGTTAATTATCAAGTTATTACATATGTGTTGTTTATGATCTTGCATGCTCTCCGTTATTAGTAGAGGCTCTGGCCAAGTTTTTGCTCTTAACTCCAAGAGGGAGTATTTATGCTCGATAGTGGGTTCATGCCTGCATTGACACCCGGGACAGTGACAGAAAGTTCTAAGGTTGTGTTGTGCTGTTGCCACTAGGGATAAAACATTGGCGCTATGTCCGAGGATGTAGTTGTTGATTACATTACGCACCATACTTAATGCAATTGTCTGTTGTTTAGCAACTTAATACTGGAGGGGGTTCGGACGATAACCTGAAGGTGGACTTTTTAGGCATAGATGCAGTTGGATGGCGGTCTATGTACTTTGTCGTAATGCCCAATTAAATCTCACTGTACTTATCATGACATGTATGTGCATTGTTATGCCCTCTCTATTTGTCAATTGCCCGACTGTAGTTTGTTCACCCAACATGTTTTTATCTTATGGGAGAGACACCTCTAGTGAACTGTGGACCCCGGTCCATTCTGAAATACAAATCTGCTGCAATACTTGTTTTACTGTTTTCTCTGCAAACAATCATCTTCCACACAATACGGTTAATCCTTTGTTACAGCAAGCCGGTGAGATTGACAACCTCACTGTTTCGTTGGGGCAAAGTACTTTGGTTGTGTTGTGCAGGTTCCACGTTGGCACCGGAATCCCTGGTGTTGCGCCGCACTACATCCCGCCGCCATCAACCTTCAACGTGCTTCTTGGCTCCTCCTGGTTCGATAAACCTTGATTTCTTTCTGAGGGAAAATTTGCTGCTGTGTGCATCATACCTTCCTCTTGGGGTTCCCAACGAACGTGTGAAATACACGCCATCAACTATCTTCCCATTGCCATTTTAATCTCAATATATTGGAGTTATTGAGGTTAGGGGTCTAAACCTCCTTTTCGGAAAAATAATAGAAGTTGTTAATCGAGCACATCGCAACAGTGAGAGACTATGTGTGAAAAGAACACAATGAATAAGCTCGTATTTGTTGATGAGCGTGTATGTGCTAGCAGTCATGAAACTCAATTGGTAATCAAATTTGAGCATGGAGGGCATCAGGAGGAGTTATCTTAGCCAACCCATCATAGTGGCAAGCATATGATGGAGATTTAGGCCTGGGTTCAGCTTAATGTCCACGGAAGTCTATCGAATTGCATAGGACTCGCGTTCCCTCGGCATTTAGGAGGATGCGGCGATTACCATGATGCTCAGATGAGGATGCCCAGATGCAGTTGTGATTCTCTCCGGACAATGAATGTTATAACATGCTGGCACGGTTCTTTTCAAATCAGCTAACACCCGTGGTTTTTTAAAAAACCTTCATCGCTTCGTTCTAATTATTGTTTTTTATTCGTGAAGACGACCTTGTTTACTTGAGAGATGGTAATCATGCATTTCCTCACCGTTTAGGTTTGTGCAAAACCTGTTGGATCTGCTTCGCTCATAGCATCACGAATTCTCCCGTGCGGGTGGTTGCCAACCCATCATAGTGGCAAGCATATCATCGTGGCTGGTCTGCTCAGCAAATTTAAAGCCCCGATAATACTGTCCTTCCTATGAGATCCCATTAACCTGACGAGTGACGATGTATTTATCAGTTCCTGGTCTCTCCGTAGGTTCATGCTTCTCTTCCCTTTTCGTTTGTTCATGTATCAAATTATAAATAATTATTACCTTGAAGCAATTATCCTATTTAGCTCGGACCTACCATATCAGTTTTTTTGTTGAGACAACTGAATGCTTTAGCAAGTACCTTGCATCAGCAGTCAGGTTTCATCTTTCTTAATCTGGATAGCCAGATTGATACCCAACCAGATGCATTTGTTTTGCAGGTTGGCATTTGTTACACATGCCACAATCCACAAAATGATCGTACGAGGCTGGAGTATATAATCGATTCCTTTTGCTGGGTACCAGATGTATTAGTAGCGACACTCCCCCCTTGGAGCACCTTCTGGCTGTTTGGTCCTGCCTGCTCCCGCGAGCGGCAGGGCGGAACCCTAGCCTCCACTCCCTCTCGCCTGGCGGTGGCGGCGCGGCCCGGCGCGGTCGGTAGGGGCGGCGTCTCTGCGTAGGAGGCGACGGCGCCCGATTGGCGCGAGGACTGCGCGGCTCTGGCGGGGTGGCGGCGCAGCTGGCTCCTTGCTGGCGCGTCCCGACGTCGGCGCGTCCGTGGCCATGGGCGGCGGCGGCACGACCTCTGCGCGTCGTCGGTCCGGTGGGCTGCGGCGTCGTCTCGGTGGGCGGCGCCCTGGCCGGTGGTCAAGGGCAGGGTCCCTCGGCTACGCGTGCGCGCCTCGGGGCGGTAGAAGGCGCCCCTACTCGTCCGCTGCTGGCAAGGTAGGGCGGTCTTCTTCGTCTCCGGCAGGTGGCCGAGCTCCCCTTGCTGGCGCGCGTGGTGCGACGATCTTGGCCCTGGCCATGGGATGGCGGCAGCGGGCCTAGATCTGGGTCGGTGGGCCTAGGGTTGGTCCGCACCTGGGTGTTCTCGGTAGGGGCTAGGACATCCCGTTTCTTTCTCGGGTTTTCTCCGGCTCGGGAGAGCTTGGGATCCGTGGCTGGTATGATGGTACGGCTATGGCATGGTGATGGCGAGCCGCCGTCGGTGTTTTGATCCCCTCCAGCTACATTGAAACCCGTGGGGGCGGTGCGTCTCGGTTCTGCCCATCTGGTTTGGTCTTGCGGTGTGCGGCCTGCAGACACCAGCCGGGTTCGATGGTGTGTCCGCGAAAACACCGCAAGGCTTAGGCCACCGCCGGTGACGACGACGTCTTCGGACGACGTTTACCTCCTTGGAGGCGTGGCCATGACACACATCCTGTTGTTGGTTGCCTCCCTTGGGCACCGGCTGCTGCCCCGTTGACTCGCGAGTTCTCCAAGTTCCTCCTCGGATCCCCTTCTCGTCGATGCACTCGCGTCTTGATGCAACCGGCTTCACATAGACGGTGTGCTCCCGGCTTCGCGACCACTCTCGGGCCTAGGATGGCTGTTGGAGTTGAGGTCGGCGCAGGAGGACACCGGTGGTTCTCAACAGCCGGGGGTTGTCCCGATGGCAGCTTGCAAAGACAAAGGCTTTTCGTGGGGTGGGTGTTGAAGCCCATGCGAAAGCATTGGACAGCTCCCTGTGCCGACAACGACGACGCTTGTGAGCGCAGTGTCCCTTCCCGGAGGCGCCGTCGTGAAGGTTTCCCCCTTTGAACTCTGGAGCCTCACCTGCTCTCTTGCGCAATTAGCTAGCTCCCTCGGCGACGGTGGTCCTCTGCTAGGCGGCCTAGCGTACTTCTTCAGTTTGGTGCAGTTCCTCGGAGCGGCGGCTCGGTGCGAGAAGTCTTCAGCTGAGCTGCCTGTGTTTAGCTGAGGCCTTGGGCTCCTTTGTTTTTCTTTGTTTAGGCTTTAGCTTAGCTCTTGTGCTTGTATCGCTAGCTGGCAACACCAGCTTTCGCTTTCTTTTTCTATTGTGGTTGTTCTAGTTATACTTCTGGCCGTGTTGGCTTTGTTAATTCAAAGTCGGGCTCGTCGAGCCTTCAGTTTCAAAAAGATGTATTAGTAGCTGAATAGAATGTCTTCTGTCAGATTTGGTTTTGATACATTGCTTCACTTCCTACGGAAAATAGAAGGTCATCCCACATCTTAATAATACGATGCAGCCATATAAGTATTGGCAGTTTGGAAAAGAGTAAAATCCATCAATAGTACATGAATTTGTTGATTAAAATCACTTTGCTCATCGTACGTAGAGAATACAGATTTACGGTCAATGAATACGAGTTGGTGTGTCACGAAGGTCACTGGTGCTATTGGAGCGGTGTATTTGATGACACGGCGAACTGCAGGATCCACGGTTAGAATTTGTTTTTTTGCAAATATACCCCCAAACTTAGTAGCAACTCTCTATACATAAGGACCAGTGTACATAACAAGTGAGGCACAGGACAAAGTTCACCCAGTCAACACTAACCGTAAATAATTTTCCCCAGAAGTAAAGCGACGGGCCATGGACGCTTTGGCTTGCCCCAATTCCGGCTCAACGGGAAGATGAGGAGCGTGCTCTGCTGCTGGCGGTGGGCGATGTCTAGCACGCTTCGGCCGTCACCAACGCCACTATTCCATCCGTCGCCGCTGGGGGAGTCCTCGCGTGGAGGGGCCCAGGCACGGACGAGCACATGCTCGTCCAGTGTCCACGCCGCCCCTGCAGATCCTCGGCCATGCCCGTGACCGGAGCGGCACCTCGGAGAGGGTCGAACAAGACGTCTGCCCCAGACGCGCACGAAGATCTGGCCGCCACGCTGCGCCCGTGCACCAGGCGCACATACAAGTACAGCACGTGCTCGACCAAATAGCAGGTCGCGCTCGCGGTCGTCGTGCCACTGCCGAGGCTCGGCCAGATCTTCTTAAGAGGGAATTCTGCAGGCTGAAGGAGATTATGGCTGAGGGGGTAGTGGTCCGCGAGCATCAACGGCTTCATGGCCTGATGGCCGCCGGCGGCCGGTTGAGGCATGTCCCCTCTCCATGCGCTACACGATGAGCTCAGTCCCGTGCTCCTCGACCCACCGCGACTCCCTGGACCTTCTCGACCACTCATTCCTCAGCGACCATGCGAGCACCTCCGCGTGGATTCCGACCACCGGAGCACGCACCACGTCGCCCACGCTCGTACTCCCCATCCTCCTGTAGCGGCGCAGCCCACCATCCCCTCCCTTAAATCTCTCTCAGCAGGCGGCTTCCTCTGCCCTCCTCTCCCGCCGCGCCCTCCTAGGCTCCCAGCAGTACCGACGACGCTCTCCCTGACACCCGCGCACTAGCGACACCTTCCTCCGTGGCCCGCGCAACCGTTCCTCCACTCTACCGCCCCTGAACGCATGCTCCAGTGGCGAGCAAGGAAGGCGGCCTGGATGGGCTCGTGGTGCCCGACGAAGGCAGTGTTGGGGCATTGCAGCGACGAGATGGGACGGGCAGGAGGGGGTGGAGACAGAGGTTGGGGATGGCACCTTATCCCTTTGCTTTTTTTTTATTCAGCCTGGTGGTTTCTTTTATTTCAAAATAGTTCAAGTGGACGACGGTTAGGGGCTAACAGATGGGTCCAGTAACTCGCCACGTCATCGAATACACAGCCCAACAACACCAGTGACTGTATGTGACACACCAACTCGTATTGAGTGACCGTAAAATTGTATTTCCTATGTACGATGACCAATGTGATTTTGATCAACAAGTTCAACTACTATTGATGGATTTTACTCTTTGGAAAAAGTAACTTGGGTAATGTGTTATTGTTGTCACCAGCCCGGTACAAATTTGTATCTGCACCGACAATATCCAGTTGAACTCCTTCCAAAAAAAAGATGGCCATACCAGCCATGCCAGCTAAAAATTGGCTTTGTGTCAATCTCCCGACTATTTTCTGCTCTTTAAAAATTGGCCATACCAGCCAGCCAGGTTGTATGGCATGCCAACGTCCCGCATAAACGCACTTCATCCTTTATCACTACACGAGTATCATTTAGAAATACCACAACCGATTCCCGCAGCAACGCGTTTTAGTAAACGTCCAGCTCACAGTCACAGTGCTTAGGATGGGATGTAGTTTTTTTCAGAAAAAAAAAAGCTAATAGAAGGGCTAAAGATTTCAAAAGGCAAAGTCGCATTAGAAAAGGCGATTAGGAAAGGCCGCGCCAACCGGAACCGAACGACCAGGAAGAGAAACCAGAAAGGCCACATCCACAGGAACTAAAACCTCTCTGTTCCCAAGGAGACGACGACCAGAGAGGATCGGGCGACCGATGCAGGCTGCAGCCACGGCTCCACCGGACGGAGACACCGTCGAAGCGGCAGCCACGGCGTCGTCGCTCATCTTCCTGGGAACGGGCTGCTCCGGAGCTCTCCCCGACGTGCGATGCCTCATCCAGCCGTCCACGCCGCCGTGCGCCACCTGCTCCCAGGCCCTCACCCTCCCGCCGGAGAAGAACCCCAACTACAGGTGCCCTCTCACGCTTTTGCATCCGCCTCCGCCTGGCTTCACGAGATGGAACTCTTTCTTTGTAACCCACACTCCGACTTTTTTTTTTTGAAAAGGGAAAAACCCGGCTTCTTCCCACACTCCGACTAGTATAGTAGAAACAAATCAGTTATATTTAAAACTTGCATACCATTTTCGTTTTGCCGTTTTTAGCCTGCAGGTTGGTCCTAGCGGATGCGGATTGATTCATTATACATGTGCTTGAAAAAATCATTACTGACTTGTATCATGCGATTAAATTACCGTGGATACTGATTGAGAAGTCAGAACCTCTTACAGAGTTACAGTGTCCAGTTTTGTTTTGTAATCTGTACTGTGACCCTTTTCTGGTACTGTACTGCTGTGGCTGAATGTTTGGATGACCTTTCATAGAGTAGATTTTCCATTGGTGTCATGTATGTGCTGCGATATGAAATGTATAAAGTTAAGGGCAAAATCTTTCCAATTATATTATGACTCTACAAATAACTATTGCTACTTCTTTTATACGAAACAAAAGAAGCAAAATAAAATTGTTTTTAATGCTACTATACTTACCAAGTATGATGTGACAATAGTGCCAATGTGGCAGCATGATTCGTCTGATCTTACTGGTGATTGTTTCTTAATATCAGCCCAGTTTTCCTCAAAACTGGGACAATCTATTGTATAACATAATTCATTCTTTTTCAGATGCAACACATCCCTCTTCATAGACTATTGCGACAACGATGTCACGCATAAGTATATTCTAATCGATGCCGGCAAGACCTTTAGAGAACAAGTTCTCCGGTGGTTTGTTCACCACAAAGTTCCTTCTGTTGACTCGGTGAGATCTTCATGGTTTGCATTCTGTCAATTTAAGTTTCCAATGATCAATGCATACAGATGGCAATATTGATGGTCCTTTGCAATGCAGATTATTCTGACTCATGAGCATGCAGATGCCGTCTTAGGTCTTGATGGTGTTTGGCTGGTACACCGAAGCAACAATAAAAATGAGATTGATCATCTTCCAATTTTCCTCACACAATTCACAATGGACAGGTTAGCTTAGCTTCCTGAATGGACTACCATGCCATATTAGGCATCATATCATGTATCAGGTAACTTTAGCTGTGTAACTTTACAGTGTTGGAGCAAGATTCCCATACTTGGTGAAACAGAAGATGGAGGAAGGCAATGAAATGGCCACAGTGTCTCAACTCGCCTGGAAGATTATAGAGTGTGACGTTGAAAAACCATTTCTATCATCGGGGCTAGAGTTTGTGCCCTTGCCAGTATGATGCACATATACCTTCTATTGTGAAACACTTGCTTGATCTAGCTTTATCTGCATCCTGATGTGTCTTAGCTTCTTCTCTATTCAGGTCATGCACGGAGAGGATTATATTTGTTTAGGCTTCCTATTTGGGAGGAAAGCAAGAGTTGCATATTTATCTGATGTCTCAAGAATTCTCCTTAGAACTGAACATGGTATGAATAGTGTGTCCACATCATTCTTTATCCAACTATTTTGAATCCTTATTCATTATGAGTATGATAGTTTATACAAATTAATGAGTTGGAAGAAGATGTTTGCCAAACAACAAAAGTGGATACACTTTTCAAAGAAATCTGAAATAAATCATGGATGCATAACAAGTTGCGGCAAACACAACTTTGCTCGTTTTCAGGATTTGTTCTAGATCTACAGGGATCCCCACCAGTTCCACTAAAATTAAACGAACAAAAAATTCGAAGAAGACGATAAGGCATATGTTTTTAGGATTTCAGTTATTTTACTGTTTTCTTTTTTGCTAGAGTTGTGGTATCATGTTGCTAAATATTCTTTTTTATCATGGATCCTGATCGATTATCTCCATTTTTTCTTTTTCTTTTTAGAAAGAAAGGCAAAATATTTGCCTTAATTCAATAAATAAGGAGAAGTTAGAGAACAAAGTTTAAACTTACAAACCCAGTTACAAACCACCTCCAAGAACAAAAGTATATTCTCAGGAAATTAAAAGACCCAAGTGCTTAGCTCCCACAATAAACCAAGTCGTAGCCTCCTTTTTCTTACGGAATTCCTGATGCAGCTTTTCGATGCAGCAATTTCCAAGTCTGGTGCTGGACAACTTGACCTTCTTATACTAGAAACAAACCGGTTACATGGGGTGGTAAGCCTGTTGGACATGTTTGTCGTCTAAAAAGTTTTATATCTGCCAAGTAAAAATGAAAAAAGATCACACAAGTAAATTGATATGTCGCGGAATCTGCTGTTACGGTCTTTTGTGGCATTTGAACAGGGACATGCTCGCAGTTGCCATCTTACCCTTACAGAGGTTAATTTGGATTTGATTTAATACCTCAGAACATTTTTCTGAAGCTTTAAATTCTTTTGCATAGCAGTGTGGTGTTTAAGCCATCCTACTCTCCGTGAGCTCAGCCTAGAGCATGTTACTAAAGCAAGGCTATATGATATGAACCTACATAGCATGAACCAGCTATTGCATCCTTGCACGTCAAGATGTCGTAATTGTAATCAGATCTGATTACAATTAACATCCAATGCTAATGCCATTTAGCATTTGCAGAGTCTTGATGCTATCAAGAGGATATGCCCAAAGAAAGCTCTGCTAATTGGGATGAACCATGAGTTCGAACATCAAAGAGAAAACCACATTCTGGCGGAATGGTCTGGCAGGTATGTTGTTGCTTAAACGTCTGGATCATATTTATTTTCTTCTGGTGTGATGTGTAACTCCAACTCCTATGATAACAGAGAAGGAATACCAGTACAACTAGCCCACGATGGCCTAAGAATCTTCATTGATCTGTAATAAGTAAGCATCGTGGTACCAAATATCAATCCTATGTTTCAGCAGCATTCGCTTCAATATCTTTTACAGGTTTCCATTGGCATTGTAGATTACTGCAACTCTGCAAGACAACCCATCCATCGATGGGTGGGGCGAAGTGGCTTCCCGGAGCATCCGATTCCTAGATTAACAGTAAACTTGGAGAAGATACATATGATATAAAATGTTCAAAAAAGAACATGTAGATATTTGAGTCCTCAATGTACTTGTCAATTATCATAGAAAATGATCATTTTTCGTTTTGGAAAAGAATTCAGTTCTCCGAAAAGCCTTTGTAGAACCCTGAAACTTCAGTGTGTAAATCTCTTGCTTCAGGAACATTTACACATGCATACAAGACACTGAATTATTTTGAGAATGCCTTTAATTTGTGAGGACATGCTTTCACTCGGGGACAGCCTCAAGCTATGTATGAATTTCCTTACAATTGGAAATATAGTTCAATTTGCGTTTGAATTCGATAACAACATTCCGTACTATGTTTGCGTGGCATATCTACATTTGGATGTAAATATCCATATGTATTGTCTGAGAAAACAGAATAATTTTGCACCACCGTGCACACCAAATTAGCCAGGGTGACTGGTGAGAAGATTCAGCACAGGTGGCACACTTCGTTGCTGTTTGTAGATTATTGTTTCAGTACTATGCTCTCCATATTTCTGGCTAGTCTTTTAGATCTCATTTGGAGTCCAGTATTCATTCTGGAATGGCGGAATCCACACGAGTCACCAGTGACACAAACAGAAACGGCAGCTTTGCTGTTCGCAGATTATTGTTTTAGTACTACTATGCTCGGGAAATGCAGAGTGGCTCTCGGGTGTCACACACCCCTATAGTTGGAAAAATAAAAAGATAAATTAAAAAAAGTTTTAAAAAATTCAAATTGAATCAAAGATGACCAGGTATTGTACTTGAAACAAAATATTTCCCTAGGAAATTACTTTTATTGTATTCTAGGTTAAAAAAAGAAACTTGAAACGCTCCATGACCAGATACTATTCACTACTAGCAGAATACCCGTGCTTTGCTACGGGTAGAGTATGTTTTCAGCACATATTTTTAGCAAAACAATTAAAACTGCGGACATCTATTTAGGTGTGATATCAAAAGAAACATTAACTCAATCCTTACAATCACATAAGCTAACATACTCTCGCAAGCCTAGCGGCATGCAGCCCTGTACTTGAAGCTAGTATAATTTTGTCTTTTTTGCCCTAGAAATCATGGGAATAATTTCATTTCCAAACATATTTTTTACGAGTACAAACTTGGATCATCTTTGGTTTTCAGGAAAATTCAAAAAAATTTGACTTTTTCAAATTACTATAATTTTTTTAGTCTATTGGGGTGCGTTGAATAGCGGAATTCAAACGAGTCACCGCAAACATACAACGATTGTTGGCTACTGAGACAACCTGGATATGCGCTAATCAGGAAGAAAAATAAAACAAAGTTGAATGGGATACTCTTTTTTTTGAGCGGAAGTTGAATGGAATACTCTGTCTGAAACGGTTGACAATTCATTCCAGCAGGTAGAACAATGAGATCACTTCAACATTTTGCACCCCACCGTAACAAAATCACAGCCCAGCAGATTACTAAACAATGGAACACCTACATTTTGCAGAAACGGACAATGATGATTAGCATTCCAACCACAAAATTTATCTCCGGAAGATTTAAGCGAAGTGTACAATACACTAGTAGGAAGATCAACAAATTATGCGCTTGATCTATGGAGCCTATCATGCAAAACTACAGCAATTTTACACAACAGGCAGAAATGAACACTCAAGGAGACTAGCATAGGATTTTTGTGCTTCAATCCTGGTCCAGATCAAAGGCAACGGTTTCTTCTGTGACATCCACCAACTCCTCCGCCTCAATCTCCTTAATTTCCGTCTCTTCTTCCTTGTCGCTGTCCTCCCCACCCCGCAGTTCCATCCTGTATGATCGCTCCTCCTCGTGCAGCTGCTTCCACTTAGCAAGCCATCCTTCCCAATCCTCTTGCAGCTGCATCCGTCTCTTACGCTCTGCCTCGTCCACCTGGTTGTGCACGTCCTGATCCTCTTGTTCATACTTCTTGCTGTACCTCTTGAGGTTCTTCGCGATTTCCTCCTCCTTCTCAGGAGTAAGAAGTGACGGTGGCCTTGGGCGCCATTGGAACTGTACCATCATGTAAAACGCAACACATTACTACAGGAGGATGCACCAATACATGGATTTAAAGAATAAAGGATGGAAGCTCTACCTGATAGAAGTGATCCTTTGAGATCTTGTAAATTTGCTTGCCATTGAATGACCAGATTACAAAACCATTTTCCATCTCATGAACTGAGGTAACTGCAGTTGCAAGAAATCTGTACAAGCAAATTGCAAAACCATTTTAGTTCTATTAAATTAAGGAAACCAATAAAAGGTAAACAAATCATTTTTTAGTTTTCACTAATAAATCCCATTAACTGTACAGTATATGTGTATTATTGTACACTTGATTCTGTAAGCTTCCCCAGCTAGTGAAGCCAACAAATCCTTCATAAAGTTATAAGCTCACCTTCCAGTAGGGTCCCACATGATGTCAGTCGCCATGAAATGCTCTCCTGTAGCCATGGTCTCAAGATCATCAACGTTGAAGAACTCCAGCTGGCCATTAAAACCCTTCAGGCCCGCAAGAACAATGAAACGGCCAGCAGGAGACCAGAACAATGAATTGGCCTGCTTTCCCTTGAGTGTGGCAAGCTTGGCCACACGGCTAACGCTAACACCGTCTTTGACTGTGCGCATAGCGTAGAAACTTATATCAGGCTTAGGTCCATCACCGTGAATAACAGCAAAGCGGTGACCTCTGGGCTCCCATGCAAAGGCAATTATCTTGTCATTCTTGTTTTCCAGTTCAAATACCTCAATTGGGATGTCTCGTTCCTTGATTCTGAACAACTCAAACCCAGTGTAAATACTCTTCTTTGTTTTTGTATACCTATCTACCTGAACAGCCAGATATTCTCCATTGTTCTGCCAATACATCTTGCAGTCACTGACACTGAACAGGTTTTTCTGCCGTATCTCCTCTTTGCCAGGCATTTGGAAAAGGCTCACCTTTCAACACAACGCACAAATTTTAGCACTCGATACTAGTAGAATAAACATCTTAAATGAAATGTCTGCAGCAATTTATACTTACCCTGGCAGGCTGATTTCCACCACCCAATTCAGGCACAAACAGGGATATTATAGGATCAGTGGGCGACCAACTGAAGTCAACCACATTTTCTACCTTCAAAGATTTCTTATCCAGAAGAGAAAACGTCTCGGTCTCATAGACAGATATAACATTCTTCCCAAGTCTAGCAAAATATTTATCATCTTTCCCACCGCCCCACCTTAAAAACACACAGAAATTATAGTAAGCATCCAACCATGACAACCTGCTGAATTGTGCATTAACTAAAAAGTGGAACAGCAGTGTTTTCACCTGAAGACAGGCCATGAAACACCAGAAACACCCATACTGCCACCGGAAGTGAACTCATCAGCACTTCCCTTGAAGTCCCGCATTACTTTTCCAGTCCTTACATCAAATATATTTAACAAAACCCTCTACAAGGAAAACAATGGAAGTTATATAAGCGACAAGAAATTAACAGAAAAATAAACATATGGTATTCTCTTACATGTGTATCTCGAGGGTTGCTGGGCTCTTGGCTGCTATATGTGATCAAATATTTCTCACCAGGAGAGAAATCGATCAATTTCACCTGCCACACGTAACTGTCAGCTAACATAACATTAGTTGTTGCATTTAATATAGTGGGACCCCAACCAGTACCTGTGGATGAGCAAACCGCATTAGACGAACGAACTTATCGTCACCACCCCACACCTGTGCGCCCTGCCTATGCACTGTGGCCAAGTGTGTTCCAAGAGGGGACCATTGAATATAACTATCCGTCCAGTACTGGCAAACAAAACAATTGATGAAAATCAATTAGTTTATTTCCCAAAACCTCAAGCAAGTATAGTAAATATAAAGCAACAAGAATTACCTGCTTTTGGTACACGAGCTCAGGAATCAACCGCCGGGCATCGTTCCAGTACACTTCCGTGAACGTACCAGCACGGATCACAAACTGATCTCTGGCCTTATCATCGGTTAGCCACTTCAGCAGATTTTCCTGTTGTTTGCATGAAAAGGCAAGTTATGGCAAAGAAGTTACGGATGAAAACAAAGAAACCATAGGGGGTAGGGGTAGAAAGGAAACAAACTTACTCCAGGAGTGTATGGCTTGATTTCAGCAGGTGCCCATTCATCAGGGACCTTCATGTACTTCTCGAAGTCATCGAACATATTAACAGCAAATATGTGAGACTTGTCAAGTTTGTACCCATTTGTTTTTTCCCTAGCAACTTCGGCTTCCTGGCACATTGTCAAATAATCCTCTTTCAATCAGCCAAGGGTGATACAAATAATTTGACAGAACATAAAACAATTAGTCAGCTAAAATAGAGCAAAAGCTATCCAAAAGCACAGAAAAACATGACTCTAATTATCATTAAAAAAATGTAGTACAGGAAAGTAGTGATGTTCCCCTCTTCTACTCAAACTCTTCTCTAAATCATACAGGTTGTTGATTTTTTAGGAGATCAGTGCAGAATGGTGTTCAATTAAATCAGGTCACTACACACAATAACGTACTATAATCCAGCAAAGGCTGAAAGTAATAAAGCATCTTTCTCCAGAAAAATCCCAATTTTTACCAACCAGTATTAAGCAATTGAAGTGCCACGAAGTAAATTAAATATTCTTACACACCAGTAAAGTCTAGAACAGCTAGGAGTTGGGTTTTCAAGCATAAGTTAGCAGAACTTGGGCTTAACTTAACAAGCCAACAACATCTATGTAGGCAAGCACAGCCAATAAATAGCTTGTCGTACAAGACTTCACAGCATATATAGTCAAAAGGTGCATGGCAGCATTACAAAAAAAATATAAGCATCCAAACATTAAAATCAGGGTACAGTTCAATGGAATAAGGAACACCTTTTCTATAGAGGGAACACTTATGACTTGCAAAAGTGAAAAAAAAAACATTGCCACACTATTCCATGTTAAGAAAAAAAAGCAACTGGCAAGAAGCAAAATACCTGGGGGGTATTGTACTCGATGAAGCAGTAGCCGTATGTTTTCTGCGTCTCTGGGTGCGTCGGCATCCAAAGACCACCTTCCTTGATCACACCAATCTGACTATAGATCTTGCGTACAACATTTTCCAGCTTCTCATACTTCTCTGGGGGAACAACCGGAAGATTGTCCACGACAATAATGTTTGAGAAGCCCATTTCAAGCTCTGGGATGTCTTCATTTTGAAGTAAGTCCTCGTCGTCGCTGCAAATTGTAATGGAATGAGAACATAGATAACAAAACTAAGAGATATACTTGAGCCAAAAAATAATAATGGGTAACTGATGTGAAGATGCCCAGATTAACTTGATGCACTCCTGGTATAGAACAATCGAAAGCCGGACAGATAGGGGTTACTCTACAGTCAAACCAGCTTAACCTTTGATGTAGTTATCCTGCATTTAGTTGATTACACTGCAGTCCACAAAATTAATGGAGTATAAAAATATTATGACCAGGAGAACATTAGCCTTACCTAAATCGCAACTAGGCAGAACTAGATGACAGCAGTAGTAGCTAACTAAGACAGAACCTACTTAGACATTCAACTAAACTCTTCTAGGAATATACAGACTACGGTTAGATAGACTGTTTCGCAGCACATATAAACACATCGAGAAAAATGCGTCGCGAACACACATCGGTAGTACTACGCGGAGCCAGCAAGCATTCTGTTAAAAACTACCCACCAACAGAATCCACCGCGCGACGAAACCGAAGCTGCACACATCTAACAACCC
Organism: Lolium rigidum; assembly: GCF_022539505.1. Classification (NCBI taxonomy): domain Eukaryota; kingdom Viridiplantae; phylum Streptophyta; class Magnoliopsida; order Poales; family Poaceae; genus Lolium; species Lolium rigidum. Next base: position 320,878,090 of record NC_061510.1, on the reverse strand, counting down.
TGGAGCAGGGGCTTGCATCCCGACGAAACAAAAACGCGTTGAGCAAATATGACAGGACGAGCCATCAACCAACCACACGAGCTAGAGCTGGACGGATCTGGGAGCCGGGAGAGGAGGCGCGATATGGTGGGTACCTGAGGATCTCGAAGTTCTCGCCGGGCGGGAGGGTGATGGAGTCGAGATCGACGGAGTCGAGGCCGACCCCCAGCTCCCTCGCGCGCGCGTGGATGCCTTCCATCGAGGTTGCCAGCTCCATCTTCAGTTAGATGCGCCGTAGATCCTCCGCGAGAGCAAGGGTCGGAGGCAAGCGGAGGGCGGCGGAGGCGGGGGACGGCGAGGATGCGGGGGACGGCGAGAGGCGGCGGAGGCGGTGGGTTGGGAGCTAGGGTTTTGGATTCGGTGCGATGGGTCACGAGAGAGTTATCTTCGTAGGGCGTTGGATACTTGGATGCGAATGGGCTTCTCGCTCTCGGGCTTTAAGCTGGGCCGATGTACTACACAATTGCAGGCAAGTCGTTCTATGACCAGCCTGCTACTGGAGTTTCAACCAGGAGAGCAAATGGGCTTTTAATTGTTTGTACGTAGGACGATGAGATGTGGGTGCCTGTCAGCCTGGGCTGACAGCCTGCCATTAGAGCATGTCTAACAGATTCCATAGTTTTTCGCCCCTTAAAACGCGAGTAGAGGACCCTGTATTCACTTTTCGCCGGCCGAAAACTCGGACGAGCTAGCAGACCCCGTATCCCCACCCCGTTCTGTTTTACGGGGTGGGGATACGGGGTCTGCTAGCTCGTCCGAGTTTTCAACCCCTCAAAACAGGATTTTTTGACAAATTGGATATTAGAATCAACACAACATTCACATAAAATAAATGTTTTACATCACACAATAATCATCATAATTATTACAATAATGTTTTTCAGAAATATCAACAAATGTTCTAATGGAAGAATTGAACAAATAACAAATGTTTCACACATACAACAATAGGAAATGAATGTTTCACACATACAACAATGGGAAATGAATGTAATAACTCATTGGCCATGCAACTGCCAATGGTGATCAATCGGATCTTAGGTGAGCTGGTGATGAGTCTCGGCATTTTCAATGCCTCGATGAGCTGCAAGAAAAGCTTCAATCCGATCAGGGTTCCTCTCGGGCTGCACTCGGGTGCCAACATTGTCATAGAAACATGGCAAGTTCAAACCTCTTTCATCTTCAATGATCATGTTGTGAAGAATCACCGGGGAAACAAAGGGGATCTATTCAAGATGTTGATGTCGTTGAGTGTCCCCGGCAATCCAAAAAAAGCATGCCAAATCCATAAGTCTTGAGAGGCCACAGCTTCAAAAACAATGGTAGCATCACGGCTTTTGCCACAATACATTCCATGCCATGCTTTTGGACAATTTTTCCATGTCCAATGCATGCAATCCAAACTACCAAGCATCCCCGGCCACCCCCTCTTTTCATTGATCTCCATGAGCCTTTTTGTATCTTCCTCATTTGGAGCTCGGAGATACGTCTCTCCATACAACTTGATCACCATCTTGGCAAACATACTCACGCAATCCGTGGTTGTTTGCACACCAATGCGAAGGTACTCATCGGTATAATCTGCTGGTATACCGTATGCAATAACCCTCATGGCGGCAGATATTTTTTTATATGGGCTAAATCCCATGACTTGGGGGGTTTCTTTTTTGCTTGAAATAATCGCAATTTGCCTCGCAATCTTTGACGATTCTCTCGAACAAAGTCCTACGCATTCGGTACCGTCTACGGAAGAGGCGGGGAGGATAGGTCGGTACCTCGGCAAAATAATCTTGCATCAGCTGTTCGTGGCCGAGCGCGCGGTTCCGCGGAATGCACATATGCCCCATCACGGATCCTTTCCGCTGATCCAGAAGCTTGGCGCGGTCCTCCATGTGCTTCATGCCGAACAGGAGCAGCATCATCTCCGTCTCGTCATCGTTGAGCAACTCGTCGATGTCCGAATCGTCGGAATCCAACGAGGGCCAATCGGTCGACGCCGCGTCCAAATCCGCCATGTGTACATCCTCCGAATCCATCTACACGGTGTACCATACATCAGCCCCAAACACGACCATTTTACCGACGACAACGAAGAAGAACGCGGCGGAATACTCACCGGCGAAAACGGCGGAGAAGACCGCGGCGGGAGGGCGGCGGCGCGCGCGGAGGGACGCGGATCTTCGGCGGGGGTGCGGCTGAGGTGCGGCGGGCGTCGACGCAGCTCGGCGCGGCTCGGCGGACGGCAGAGGGGCGCGGATCTGACGGATTCCGGCGGCGGCGCGCGGGGGAAAACGGGTGGGGGGAACTGAAATGTTCGCGTGCGGTTTCGGAAATGGGATACTTGTTTGGCCCTCTATCCCCGCTCCCACCCCGCACAAGTAGGGGGCGAAGACCCGCCCCGTAATCAAAAACTGGAAAAATCGGTGCGGGGGCCGTTTTTACGGGGCGTGCTAGACGGCCGGGTAGAGCCGAAACCCGTATTCCGGCGGTTATTATACGGGTTTGCCCCTTTTAAGGGGTCTGTTAGACATGCTCTTACATGCAAGAGTGATATGTGAAATGTGAATCGAGAAAAAGGATTCTCAACACACAAAAAAAGAACAAGATTCTCAAGGAAAAAACCCGACACAATTATTCCGCAGAGAGGACTTTGCCATCGAGGCGGATGGACGTCTACAGGGTGTGAGGGTTTGTGCAAGTGCTCCGAGCTTTAATCATCTTCTGTTCGCGGATGATTCGTTGATTCTTTTGAAAGTTGCTAAAGAGAATTCAACCCATCTGCGGAATATTCTATCTCTGTATGAAGATTGCTCGGGGCAGACTGTCAATTTCTCCAAGTCGGCAGCCATGTTTAGCCCTAATACACCTCGGATTGAGAGAAGGAAAGTGATGGAGGCCTTGCGAATTGATACGGAGGCGAGAAATGAGAAATATTTGGGGCTACCGGTATATGTTGGCAGATCAAAGAAGGGTGCTTTTGCATATCTGAAAGGTAGAATGTGGGGGAAAAATGGAAAATACAAGGCTGGGATGAACGCTTAATGTCCAGGGCAGTGAAGCATGTGCTGATAAAGGCATGTGCACAGGCTATTCCCACCTTTGCCATGTCATGCTTCGATATTACAAAAAGTTTATGTGATGAAATGAGCGCAATGGTGAACCGTTTCTGGTGGTCACAACAAAAGGATGAGAGGAAGATACATTGGATCAGCTGGAAGAAAATAGCACAACCAAAAAAGGATGGAGGGTTGGGGTTCAGAGATCTACACCTACAATGCTGGCTCGCCAGGTGTGGAGGCTGTTGACGGATCCACAATCACTTTGTGCGAGAGTACTACAGTCCAAGTACTTTCCAAACAGTTCAGTGGTCCAAGTACTTTCCAAATAGTTCAGTGGTAGAGGCTGAAAAGGTGTGGAACATGTCTTATACATGGCGCACTATCATGAAGGGAGTTGAGGTGATTAAATTGGGCCTGATTTGGAGAGTTGGAGATGGCACGGATATAAACATTTGGAATGACCAGCGGTTACATAGGGAGGGATCTAGAAAGCCTATCACCCCGAGAGGAAATAATCTTCTTTTCCGAGTTGATAAACCATGTACCGGACAATGGGACATCCCCTTGATAATAGATATATTCAGAGAGGAGGATGCGTCTGTCATCTTATGTACGCCCCTTCGGAACGACTTTGAAGATTTCCCGGCTTGGTTCATGGATACAGGAGGGGACTTCTCCGTCCAATCAGCGTACAAGATGCTAGCATCACAAAACAGACCAAATGCGGAGGGCTCAGGGGGCTCGGGTATTGCAAAGGAGAGCAAGGAGTTTAATTGGAAGCTACTCTGGCGTCAGGCGTGTGCACCGAATATGAAGCATTTCCTATGGAGGCTGGCACACAATAATCTACCGTGGAAGATCAACTTCAAGCGGAGGGGAATGGAGGTGGAGACCATCTGCCCAATGTGCAACCGGCTAGACGAGGATGGAGGCCACATCTTCTTATATTGTACCCAGGTAAAGAAAGTGTGGCGACTCCTAGAGATGGAGGAGGTGAGGCTGCGAGTGTGCCAATGCCCCAATGCACAGGACATGTTGATGACCATTTTTGAAATGGATGGGGAGAAGAGGCTGCGAACTATTGCATTACTATGACGGTGGTGGACGGCAAGGAACAAGAGGGATGCCAATGACGAAGAGAGGTCAGTGGAGGAGGTCGTATTCCAGGCGAGGAGATGGGCGAAGGAGTTTGCTGAATTTTATGCATAGAAATGTGTCAAGATCCGACAGCCAGAGAAGGAAGGGAGATGGATCCCCCGGCGGATCATGATCTGCTTAAAATCAATGTCGATGGAGCTTTCTCGGACAACCCAAGAAGGGGGATGGGGTTTTGTAATCAGAGATAACCTGGGTCAGGTGGCAGGGGCGGGAGAGCAGGCCGACTCGATTTTCCTCAAAGTGCTATCCATACTGAAGTTGAGGCATGCATACAGGCGTTGGTGGCTGCGTCGAGTTGGGGAATGACCCGTATTATATTGGAATCAGATTGTCAAGTGCTAGTGAATGCCTTGAACAAAGCTGACTACGACAGATCGCCAATTGGTGTGTTAGTAAGGGATGCAAGAATGCTGGCTAGGCTGAACTTTGTTTCTAGTTCCTTTGTTTTCTCTAAGCGTGATTGTAATAAGGTGACGCATACGATAGCGGCGCTAGGTGTTTCGGGTGATTATGGTGCAGGCCAACTTTGGCCAGACGTTGTTCCCAGTGATGTAATGGGTTTGGTGGCTAGCGAGTTTGCTAATTCCATGTCAAAAAAGGAAAAAAAAAACCCACAAAAATAAAAAGACTGAAATGTGTCTACCTACTGAAGAGAAAACAGTGAAATGTGTAAACTTGCCGATGAGGTGCAATCTACTCCACAGACCAAAACCTGCTCCATGTATAGTCCTGGAGCTTGCTAAAGGGGAATGTATATGATCCTTTGTATGTTTCCCCTCCTAGCTAGTTCATGTGCCATACGATTTCAGTCCACCATGGTGTCTTTTGATTATGTGCCCCCTGCAATTTATGCAATCACACAAAAATCATATCATGAAGATGGGATCAATTCAGCGGGATCCGATGATCTGGGTGGTGCATGATGCTAATAATGTCGCAAGGCTGACGATAAGAGCAAGTATAGTTGTCAGCTAGCCAGTGACATACTCATATGGTGGGTAGGAAGAGGAATGATATCATGGTAGAAGAGCAGTGGAGGTGTGGGATATACTCTAATCACATGTTTCTTGTATGGGGAGGCTGACATCGGGGACCCATGAGCCAGCAGCGTCGTCAACGTTTTAAAGGCGGCAGGGGATGGAAAGAAAAAATAAACCAAAAATCTGTTGGTAAAAAATCCAAGAAAAGAAACATTTTCGTTCTGAGAGGATGACATGCGAGACCCATGAGGCAGCAGCATCCTCAGCGTTTATTGTTCATAGAGACTGACATGTGGGACCCGTGAGCCAGCAACGTCCTCAACGTTTTAAAGGCAGCAGGAGATCGAAAGAAAAAATAAGCCATCGTTTGGTAAACAAAATCGAAGAAAAGAAACATTTACCGTCTAGGAGAGCAAATGGGATTAGAGACCCCAGTAGTCCTAGCCATAAACGATGGATACTAGGTGTTGTGCGACTCGACCCGTGCAGTGCTGTAGCTAACGCGTTAAGTATCCCGCCTGGGAAGTACGTTTGCAAGAATGAAACTCAAAGGAATTGACGGGGGCCCGCACAAGCGGTGGAGCATGTGGTTTAATTCGATGCAAAGCGAAGAACCTTACCAGGGCTTGACATGCCGCGAATCCTCTTGAAAGAGGGGGGTGCCCTTGGGAACGCGAACACATGTACGTGGTGCATGGCTGTCGTCAGCTCGTGCCGTAAGGTGTTGGGTTAAGTCTCGCAACGAGCGCAACCCTCGTGTTTAGTTGCCACTATGAGTTTGGAACCCTGAATAGACCGCCGGTGTTAAGCCGGAGGAAGGAGAGGATGAGGCCAAGTCATCATGCCCCTTATGCCATGGGCGACACACGTGCTACAATGGGCGGGTTAGTGGATTGGAGGGGGTTGTGTGTGTGGGTTTTCTTTCTTGAGTGCATTACCTAAGGGGAGAACCCTATGCTAAAATTTTATAAAATTAACAAGAAACATTTACAAAGCAACGAGGAAAACCATAAAAACTAGACAATTCCCCGCGCGTTGCTGCGGAAACATATGGTAAAATATACTTGATGGAAATATTTTGAATTTGTGGAAAAAAACAGATATCAGCATTTACATAAATATTAAATTTAGAAATCACCATTGGCATGAAACATGAAATATAAGAATAGAAGATAATATGTGTACATGCCTAATCAAAATGATTATGTCCCTAGACGGTTCCAAGCCAACCTAGGATACACACCAACCATATTAACCCTGTCACGGCCTGGAAGGGACAAAGTTCCATACAAACTGTTGAAGTAAATTTAAAGAGCTAAGAAGTCCGAATTAATGAAATTGACAGTCGATTTTGAGGAATCTTTGCCTACCAAATCAATACGCATCGGCAAAGCCTTGTCGCCGAGATCATGATGGCATGGACCAGTGTATTTTGCCTTCTACTTTCCTCGGACAGCGGCGTTAGTATGTATTCCTTCTCAGTTCTCACAGGAACACGGCATCGATCGGGGAGAGGAAAATTTTCGTTGGCACCGCTGACGCGTTTGAGGACATCGCAGGGGTTGATTGAGAGGTCGGTTTTTATAGCTTGTTTTGGTGCTTGGAGGGGCAAGGGGAGACAACGGGACACACCCAGGAGGCGAAGCAATGGGTGCGAAACAGTAGGAAGATGGAGTGGTGGATTGAATTGAAGCCAAAAGGATGGTTCGTCTTTTCTAGTGGAGTAATAAAAACATGCATGGCGCCTGTTCAGTATCTTAAGTTCTTAACGCAAAGAGATGTGGTGTTACATACTTGCATGCTATCGGTGCTGGAATCAATCAACATAAATTAAATCTTCTCTTAGAAACAAAAACAAAATATGATGTGGCATGTCTGCTGATGTGGATAGGCTGCATGTTGAGAGAATTCACTTAGTGGGTTGCTTCTATTTAGATATTATAGATTATAGATGCAACATTAAGAACGTTAATGCAAATAGAAAGAAAAAACATTCTAGGGTGCATTTTAATTGAGATGGGCCGGGCATCGTTTTTTTCGATAAAGAAAAAAATTACATTGAGATGGACCGTGCATCGTTTTGGCGTCTGCAATGTATATATACATTGTAATAAAAATGCAACATTAAGAACGTTAATGCATATAGAAAGAAAAAACATTCTAGGGTGCATTTTAATTGAGATGGGCCGGGCATCGTTTTTTTCGATAAAGAAAAAAATTACATTGAGATGGACCGTGCATCGTTTTGGCGTCTGCAATGTATATATACATTGTAAACATAGGAGAGAAAAGTGGACAGCCAAAAAAAATATAGGAAATGAATAACCATACACCATCATGGACCAAAATATTACATTACATTAGCTCAATACGACGGGGAAATGTGCAAAGGAACTTATGTTCATCACTTCAGCAAGTTTGAGTACTAAACTGGACGTGCAAGATCGTTGGTTGTAGATGCATTTCACTCTGCACGCGATGCAAGATTCTCCTCTCTTCTTCGCAATATGGGAGAAGCCGGGAAGATGGACTTCACTGTTGAGGGAAAAGAAGGCACAACTGTGGTAGCAAATTCAGACGGTACTACCTACTGACTACATACATATCATGTGCAGTAGTATTCCTCATCAGGAGCTAACTCTTGTGAAACGATCATATATTCAGAACAGACTCCATCTTTCATTTTATATTTGTCACACAAAGAATTTAGTGGACTGAAAGCCTGGATGGGAGGACGAGAGCGCCAGCATCCAACGAGAGCAAAAAACGCTGAAGAGCGAAGACGGTCTCAGATGCAGTTTCCAGAACGTTCATCTATATATATACCTAATAATAAAGGAGCTAAGGTTTCTGCCAAAAAGTTTCGTCAACGCTTTTTTTTGGACCGTTTTGCCCTCCCACCAAATCGCATAATACGGCCAGATACCACGTGCAATCGAAAAAACGGTTCGGAACCGAGCCAACTTTACCGATTGCTTCGTTCGTCTAATGCTTTGTCCATCGTCTGGGCTGTACCGCCCAAACAGGGCCGTGATGCGCAGATCCAGCTTCGTGCCTACGAATATACAAGCGAAAATATGTTTTGTATCTAAAATAATACCACCTCGCTAAGTTAAACCAAGACCAGCTGGTTTATATACGTGCGTTTTGTTTATTCAGCAAGCCTCCTCAAGAACAACAAGCCACACCATCATCGTTGGTCTAAGATGTGTAATCATGAGGAAGGGATCAACTTGGCCCAGTCCGAAACAGAGACCAGAGCGCAGCACGGGAGGATGGCCGGAGATTTATACGCTCGTTGGCCTGGGACGGGATCTGAACGGAGGAAGGAGGACCGAGATTAGAGGGGGCGGAGGAACAGCTGGGGACGGGAAGGAGCAGCCGAGGACGTCCGAGATTTAGAGAGGTCGGAGAAAGAGAAGCTCTCGGCCGGCCGGCTGGCGGGTGAACAGGAGCTGCTCGGGGACGGAGGAAGAAGGAGCGGCTGAGGGGCAAGAAGGGGCGTGCAGAGCTAAAAGAGGAGATGACGGCCTGGAGCAAGAGAAAATCAACCAGCGCCCGCTGGGCCAAGACTCGTACCCAAGATGCACGCCCAGTGCGGAGCTTTTCTCTTCTCAATCGTAAAATGGCAGTACTTCGTCAAAAAAAATAAGGCCCAATTGACTAACTTGATATACGAAGAGAGATATGCAAAAAAAAAAAAACTATACGAAGAGAGCCGTGGTGATCCACCTTTATGCCACAAGGCTTGCCATACACCTGAAACAATTAGTACATCAAAGAAAAACATCTTCAAATTATTTTGAATACTCCCTCCGATCCATAATAAATGTTGGTAACTTAGTATTAAATTTCCATCACATGAGTAATTCTACACGGGTCAATCAATTTTGGAGAAAAATTCGGATTATGCTTTTTTTTAATTAAAAATTATTTCTTATCTGCACCCGGTGCAACGCACGGGCATTTGTGCTAGTCAATCCTGACGACTTGAACGTCGAAACACGTTGGGAAGGGCACAAGCTACGGATCAAATCCGAATAGCATCTGCAGCGTCCACGCCGTTGTAGCTCCAGCTACCCCAACCTGCCAACTTTGTTTTTTGAAACAAGCAACCTGCCAACTTCATGGCTGCAGCTACCTCAACTGCTAGCTAGCAAGCGATCAGAAATCAGAGCTGCCCAGCTTCTCTCCTCTTCTGCCAAGTGCTTTCACCCTCTTCTGCTATATGTTGAACAGAACCAGTGAGGAGTTACAGATTCGAATTCGTTCGTACATGCGCGGTGTGCCTACCCGCTGTGCTATGGCAAACAATGGTTCATGTAATGGTTCATGTAACATCGCAATCCATTGCCTGTAAAGGCGACGCATGATGAGAGGAAACGGCAGCAGTAGTAGATCGAACCTCGGGCTTGGCGAATTCAGCAGCCAGCCAGCCACTCCGGCGAATGATGAACAATTCAGCCTTTTCATGTGTCCGTGGAATAAAGCTGCCTATGCGAGGTCGAGTTAATCATCGAGATCTTGAATGCTCTGCTGCTTGCATAATTTAACCATGAATGAGCGCTGAATCGCTGGCATACGGATGCACGATTGCTACTGTTTACTATCATACCAGCAGTACTGGTCTACTGGATATATAGGACTGAAGCTCGATCGGTCAGACTCAGACTGAACTCCGTGCGCTGACACTTTTTGCTTTCTATCCTCTCCACAGTAATTGTTAGTTGTTCCACTGTTCCATGAGTTTATGTGCACTTTCAGAATTTCAAAACGCTCTATAATCTGATCGTTTTTGCAAATAGACAGATTTTTTTCAGAAATTTCACCGTAAGTATCGAAGTTTTCTGTAAAATTCGGAAGAGAGATCATGTGACTTTTGCCACCGATGCCTGCCTGGCTTTACAGGAACATGATGCAGACCCACCCACCGGCGAACGGCCGGCCGGGGAGGACCAGGCGGCGCGGCGCATGCACCTGTTACGATTCGGAGCACCACCGGAGAATTAACGAAGAGGCCGTAAGACAGAGAGCGATAAGACGAGAGCGCGCCAGCGAAGGGCAGAGACAGAGACACGGCGCGTGCAGGCGAGGGGGCGATGGCGGTGTCTCACCTCCCGGCAACCAGGGGGAGGCCGGCACGGCAACGTGGCCGCGACCACGGGCGGCGAAAAGCTGCCGGCCGGTGCGCCGCGCCATGAGTGGCTCGAGCGCGCGTAGGTACAAAAGCTAATCAAGCCGGCTGTCACCTGTGACCACCCCCTACATGGTACATCTGCACGACGCGCGCCGAGACACGCCATGGCCGCGCGCATTGGCCATTTGGCCGCATCTGCATGCATGGGGACGGCACGACATGGCCCTTTCCTGTCGACCACCGGCTCTCCGTCCTCCGCCTCCGGCCGGCCACTCCTCTCCGTCTCCGGCCGTTAGCACGTGGGGCCGTCTCCACCTTAATATTCCCTTGCTCGTGCCGATGCCCTTTTGCATGGCGCGTCAACGTCGCCGGATCGATGATAGATCTACGGGTCCAGTAGAGACGAGACCATCCATGCATGTATGCGACCGGTGACCAGTGTAACGACATGACTAGTTTTTCTTCTCCGTACTACCATACAACCAACATGAGTACATGCAATTATACGACAACGCCCACACGTTACAATACCGGGAAGGAAACGCCATGTGCGTCGAGGGATGGATGTTTCTGCGCATGGATAGATTCCAAACCTCGCATGTCCCTTTCCGATGAGTATAATGTCTATTCTACTTTTTTCTCATGCACAAGAAAAGAAAAATGGAGGCATGTTGAATGATGGAGGGTACCCAACTCAGAACGTGGACTCGGGTAACTAATGGTCGTCAAGCATCAAAATACCGGAAACACACTTAAAATGGAGCTTGGATCTTGGTTATCTGCATATACCCTTCTTGTTTCCGTGACATCATCCGTAGGAGTTTACATTCTGCAATTCTCACATGCAGGTGCTCACGCTCGTGCATCTCTGTTTTCACTTGAACCTCGTGAATTTTGTGGTGTCATCTCCGAGTTTTACGTGTGTCAGTTGGCATTAACATGTTCAGAAAGAGCATTAATGCGGTATTTGAGTGGTGGTATGCACGTACATGCGTATTCTTATAGTCATCAAATTTGCAATGTTTCTTATAGTTGTCAAACATACATAATAGGAAAAATACTCACGTTACCAATTTCTAGTTCTTCCTGAACACTCGATAGTATATTCATAGCATCTTTTTCAAACATGGTACTCACATTATCTTACACAAACCCACCTTTCACGTATTCGCATGTTACTTAGCGGTATATAACAAAATTAGTTTTACATCTCTAATACATGAGGTCTCTGAGAATCCCATTTGGTCGGTTATTAATTGGCCATAGAGCCAAATGAATGGTGATGTTACCTTATTCTATCTACAAGAATTGGTCATAAATGTGATTTAGATGATTATTCATTCATGAGAAAATTAATTTCGGTGGGATATCCATTTGTCGCATCATTGATCAAAATATATCTACAAAATTATTTATGTTTCCTTTTTTTGGCAAGCCAGGTTCATTTTCCTATCCTCCCTTTATCCCTAAGGGGGTATTGGCTCTATTTATCGAGGTGTCAACATCTTGATGTACCTAATCAAAGTGTAAGATCAGTTTTGCATGTGTGTGTGTGTGTGCGCGTGTGCGTGTGTGTGTGTGTGTGTGTGTGTGTGTGTGTGTGTTGTTGTGTGCATGTGTGTATGTCTTTTGTAGGGTAAGAAGAGTAGTCTTGTAGAAAACACGAGACCCATCGACTCTCGTACTACTAGTGGGGAAAAGCTGTTGACGCAATTGTTGTACTACATGCGATTGCGGGCATTCACTCACACAATAAGGCAACCTAAATCTTTTATTATTATTACTTCTAATGGTGGATACATCTATACACTACATCCTAGCTTCGCATGGCTATCCCTGGCTATCTTACTTGGTAGATCCTACATATGTCTTGCTTTTGTTGCTTACATGCGAGGGGTGGGTATCCCTATTTATACTTTTAGGGGAACCTTGGATTATCGCCTGTGTCACAATCCAAACCCCACACCGCAATCCTAGGAAACTCCATGCTAATCTGACTCTTAGAAATTTCCTATATCGGTATTCTAGATATCCAACACTTACAAAGTTCTAGCTATATAATTTTCCATAATTATGGGTTTACCCTACAAGATATCTCCACCTTGATTATTCTTGAATCTCCTAGTGCCCTTTTTTTCCTGAAATATCCTCCACGCCTAGTCAATTGTGGATCTTGACTTACTTGCTGCACGGTAACCGTGGCACTCTCTCTAGCATCCTAGGGACTCATCGGATTATAATGCGACCCAGATTTCTTAAAACGAGGTGAAAATGGACGAAACTTGCAACAAATCGTAAAGCACCAAACGAACGGTACAAACATGAAAACGAAGACCTTAGGGTGCACGCTGTAATCGCCGCGCTGTTATAACGCCAACTCCACGGCCTGCCACATAACGGACCGCTTTTCGGTCCATTTGGCTCCGGATGCGGTGATCCGCGGACACAAAATAGGCCGTGGTCCGTATGCAGGTGGTAGCGGTCCCAACGATGGCCTGCATTTTGTCCACATCCTTCAACCGGATCGGTGATAGATCTACAGGTCGAGTCGAGACGAGACCACCATTCATGTATGTATGCGACCGGTGACCAGTGTAATATGAGTACTAGTTTTTCTTCTCCGTACTACTTCCTCTGCTTGGAAGTTTGGAATGTAAGATACATGAAGCACATTCTTTGATTCACTCACTTTAATTTATATCTATTCTATTTTTAGTATATAGGTCACTCACTTTAATTTGTATTTAGTTTTATAAACACCTAAAACATCTTATATTTCTAAATGAGGAAGTACGATAAAACGGACAAGAGTACATGTAATTATACAAGAGCGTCCACACGTTACACTGCGCCATGTGTGTCAAGGGATGGATGTTTCCACGCATACCTAGCTGAAAAGTTTGCAAAGTTCGTGTACGCAGACTCAGGTGATTAATTATCTATCAAGCGCATGAAAATACCGGAAACACACTTACAATGGGGCCACGGAAATATTGGTTATCTGGCATATAAATTTTTGTTTTCGTGATGTCCCATTGTAGTTGTGGCACGCACTAAGGGTGCACCATGACAACATACGACGGAGTTCACATTCTGCAATTTTAAGATGCAGGTGCTCACACCCATGCATCTCTGTTTCGAACGGAACCTCGTGAATTGTGTGGTCTTGTCTCCGAGTTTTAAATGGGTCGATTTGCATTAATATGTTAAAACAAGAGTATTCATGCAATGTCTTATAGTCGCCAAATTTAGCATATACATGCAACATACAGAATTAGAAAAATAAATCAATCATTTTATCAATTTCTAATTATTGCTGAGCACTCATCAATATATTCAGAGGTGTCTTTTCCACACAAGGTACTCACATTAACTTACAGAAGCCTCATCTTTGCCTTGTTTACATGTTATTGGTGTTATATATCCATCAATGAGTTTCCATCTGTAGTACATGAGGGCTCTTAAAATCACATTAGATCTGTTATTAATTGGTTGTATATATAGACAAACAAACCGCAAATGCTAGTATTTTCCGTCTAGGATAATTGGACGTACATTTAATTCATGAGAAAATTAATTTTAGTGGGATATCTATTTGTTGCATCATTGATCAAAATATTTCAACAAAAAATTATGCTTCCCTTTTCGGCAAGCTAGGTTCATCTTGATATCCTACCTTATTATCTGTAAGGGGTTTTGGCTCTATTTATCTAGACGTCAACATGTTTATATACCAACTTAAAATGAAGATCAATTTCACTCGCATGTGTATTTTGTAGGGTACAAAGAGTAGTGTTGTAGAAAACATGAGATCCCTTATCTCTAGTACTACTAGTGGGGAAACCTGCTGACGCAATTGCACTAGCTACTAACTGCAACTGCACACATTCACTCACAATGCATGAGTTAACCCAAATCTTTATTATTAACATCTTCGTACAAGACTTTTAATGACCGACACATCTTTACAAGACATCCTTCTGGTGGCCATCCCCGACTCTCTTACTTGGTAGCTCCAACAACTTTGTTGCTTTTCTTGTCTTACACACGAGGGTAAGAACCCCAATTTATACTTTGACGAGAATCTTCGATTACTTATAGCTATGTGTCACGATCCAAAGTCCACACTACAATCCTGGAAAACTCCATGCTAATCTAACTCTTAGAAATTCCCTATGGGTATTGTAGATATATCCAATACTTACAAATATCTAGCTATATAATTTTCTATAATTCTGGGGTTCACCTACAAGATATCTCCACCCTCATTATCCTTGAATGTCCTAGAGCATTCTTCTAAAATATAATCATCACCTATGATACTCTTAGTATTATGGAATCTTCTCGCAATTTTCGAAATATTGTACAATTTTGCAAGTGTGACTTACTTATCTCGATACTTAAGCTCTTCCATTTTTACTTTTCTTTCTTTCAAAATGCAAACGAGATCTCCATGTCTTCAGCTAGATCTCAATCGCACTACAGTCTTGGAGCTCACTTTTGGTCTTCCTCCTTCTCTATACTTCCCCCTTTGAAACTTGTTTGCTAGATGGTAAGGTAACTCGAGAAAGTGCAACATTAGCATGAATGAGATCCAGAGACCTTGATCTCCAAATTTTCTAATCATTCTATGTATGTCTATGTTCACATGGATGGAGCTCTTTGAGTATAGGATCAATCATACTTATGATGTACTCTGCAAGTTTATGATATCCATCCTCCACTTTTGTCTCCCGGCTGTGAACATATAAGTTCCATCTTCTCAATTTTTTATACTATTTCACATCAATGAGCTCTAGATTTTCCGCCTAGACTAGTGTCACCTAGTATATAATTGATGCCCACTCTCACTAAGGTCTTCTACAATGTAAACTTCGTCGTCCTTCAGGCATATTGCCACCTCTTGATAGGGCAAATGTGGTCGATCTTTCGATAAGATGAAGATAATTCACCAATGCAATCGCTGGGATAATCTCCGGGAGTAACTGATCTTGTGGGTGCACGATCAACCTGACCAGCGAGGGTCTTAATTTCTACCTGAAATCGAGAACAAGTAAGAGCTAATATTGCAATCAAGATATTTCGGATATAGATGAAGCTTTATTAGAAAGGTGGGATTACGTATAGTCGGTCTTGTTCTGGACGTTGGGCTCAAAAGAAGTACATGAGAGTTGCAGCAATGGCTAACTTTTAGTCTAAACAAAATCCGAGTCTAAACGTGACGGCGATGGAGGTATTTAAAGGAGGAAAAGGTGGGGTTTCGGCCAGCCATACACATGGTGGCTGAACCAAACCCTAGAAGGCCTTTTCATCTTCAATACAGACTCTAAAAAGTGGCTGACTTAATTACTGCGAAAATGATATGGGCCTGGCCCAAAATTAAAGGTGACGCAGCACCATATTATGCTATGGACGAAATTATGAAGTATAATCTTTTGTATTTCGTCCAACTCTTCAATCTTCATTATGGTGGCTTCAAAGTTCTGTAATCTCCACTTGTGTCGTCCTGTTCAATCCTCACATGCTTGCTGACATCTTCTCGATGGGTGATCATGCTCCAATATTTGTCCTTCTCATCCATGCTAGGTCCATCATTCCTAAGAGTAACAAACACATCTAATTTAGGCAACATCATATTCTCATGTATGTGAGTAATAGTTCCAACAAACGAAAGTACCTGATAGTTAAGTTGTTTGGCACGAGCTCGAGTGATTGGTCCTTGTATTTGTGTGGCTGTAGGTACATCGGTTGTATCAATAGATGGGATGTCCTCATCACCTCGGTATCCCACTCATGCTCACTTGGACATTCCTCCACAATGGTGTATATGAAAATAGACATGTTTCTTTTTAGCACATCTTTGGACTCGAGCAATCTCTCATTAGGTGAACATGCTTGAATCTCTTATCTCCTTGGTTAGATCATGGAAATATTCACTTCTCTTTCTTTTAAGCTTTTCTTGAATAGATTCTCTTCTTTAGGCACTACCTTTCATCTCATTTCCACTTATACTTTGTCTCTACTCATCTTCTTAGTGTACTCCTCTTACTTTTTTTTAGAAGATTGCCCCCTCTTCATCCCACTCTTTCAAGATAATCCTACCCATCTCCTTGGCTAATGCCTCCTCATAATAAAGATATATGTTGATCACATTTATTTATACTTTAGCTTCATTGTCTGAAATAAAAAATACACTAAATGTCTTACTAACATCACTACCAACATCCTAAAATAAATGTCGTAAATTTTTATTGAAACTGAAAGCTTGCTTTTTCCTAAAATATATATAGGATATATACTTCCTACTCCTGGGTGTAGATGAGACTATCAATAACTATAATACTTCATAATAAATTGTGAAGAAATATATATATCATGGTCGATCTATTGATATTGATTTGGTATTGTAGATCTTCATATTTTTGTATATGTACTTGTTTAAGCTTGCAAATCATTGACTTCAGATTATATTTAGATGATAATTATATTAGGTGTAGAGGGGAGTAAATCATCTCCAAACTCTTCATCACACCGTCACTCATATATGATCAATCAGCCGGATAGTGAACAACATGTCTTGCCTTACCCGCCGCATAGCAATAACGGCACACACTCTCGTGGCCTAATCAATCGTGGATCTTGCCTTACTCGTCGCACAGTAACCGTTTCACAGTCTCGAGTGATCTTGGGATTCATTTGATTGTAAGTTCATGAAATGTGTTTTCATCGTGCACGCAAACTCGCGTGCATTGTTTTAGTCTGTTTCAGTCCATATAATTCGACCTAAATTTCAGAAATGAGGTGAAATTGGATGAAACTTGCAGCGCGGGTCGTACAACAACAAACCGATGGTACGACCATTTTTGCACGGTACATCGCCGCGCTAGCTGGTTTAAGAGCAAGTCTAGCAGCCCTCCTACAATTTCTCCTATGTCTCCATGTAGGTGACTCCCCTAAAAGAAATCCTCCTTTACATCTTGCTCATTTCCAGCAGCTCCTCAATAATCCCTCCCTATGTCATATTCAACTATATTTTTACAATGTAGACCCTATACGTCAGATTTTTAACTAGCATAACAAGTATAGAATCATGGATAGAGGATGCCTTCGCAGGGGAGAGACGGGTCTGGATTGAGGGCGCAGATACTTGGAGAGAGCTATAGAACGTACAGCTACAAGAGCCGCACTGCTATACTTGCTCTTCGCTTCCTCCTTGCTTGAGTCTCGACTACCGGACATCTATCTATTACTACCTCCGTTTCAAGGAATAAGGCGCACGCGTTTTCCAAGACGAACTTTGACCATAAAAATTGAGCAACAAAATCTTGATTATATTATATGTAATTAGTATCGTTGAATTCGTATTGAAAAACACTTTTTAATGATATTAATTTCATACAAATAATCTTTATCTATTTGAAGTAATTCTTGGTCAAACAGAAAGCTCGTAAAACGAGGACGCCTTATTCCTTGAAATGGAGGTAGTATATACTAAAAGCACAATACGAAAGTCTAAAATAGAGGCACCACATTAATCCACATCATCTCAATTATTTTAGTTAGATCTAAATTTAATGGCTGAGATTTAATGCAAAATTATTAGTAACGTAACCGTGTAATTCCCTGGTTGACACGATATATATCTAGAAAGTTATGTGCTTTTGATATGTGTAGACTCCCGTATGAATGAATGTCCAGCACATTATTTCCGTGAAAGATGCCCATGAAAATAGCATAGTCAGTTCAGAAAAAAAACAATATATGGCTGAGTCTGTTTGGAATACAGATCCGTTAAAAAATGGGGATTCACTAGACCTATTCCGTAGAATCTTAACAGCTCATTCTGTTCAGAAAAATAGATACGATGCACTAGCTTATAGCTAGGTCCTTATGAATAGCTCAGTTCGTCAAAAAAAAAAACGATGTGATGCACTAACTTAGCTAGCTAGAGCGCTTAAATTGTGACTTTGGACGGAAATATCTACTATTATATACTTATAAAAGAAATATACACATCTAAAATAGAGACGTCATGTGAGATCACATCATCTAAATTTATTTTAATAGTTATATCTGAAATATAAGGCTAGGATTTATCGAAAGATGTCACGTAATGTTGGACGTAGCTCGATTTGACAAACTTGACATGCTCTATGGTTGTACGAGATAAAATGTTAACACAAAAATTGGCACTGTCTAGATAAAACATGAAAAAACAAACTTGACACGGTCTATGGTAAAGTCATATCTTCATAGGACTCTTGGTGCAACATCTTTTAGCATATCTACAATTTTAATAAGTCGATGTAAAAACGATCTCTTATAGGAGCTTCGTTGGTGTATCAACAACATTTTTTAGAAAATAACAACATATTTAATGTTAGTACGGATATGAAATAATTAGGCAAAAATTGCATGATCTACACCGGTTACACGAATCTATTAATTTATATAATTTAGGATAACCGACTTGGTTTTATGATCATACATGATCTATGCAAACATTGGGTACGCGCGCATAGATTTAGTGCAAGCATTTCATGGTTAAATCTTGAAGATTCTTGAGTGTTTCTAAGAAAAATTCCGATCACCTACCATATTTATCTATCTATTATATATCAACCAAAATTAAGATAGATGAGTTCTAAAAATCAGACGACACATCACCCTAATTATTTTGATAGTTAGATGTAAAATATATTGCTATGATTATAAGAAGATATTAATAGTTATGTAGCTGTATAATCTGGCTTGACATGGTCTGAGTATCAAAATTCAAATATCAAAGAGAAATGTCATCAAATAACCGTTATAAAAGACTTGTATTTATAAGGAAAGGCGATTATATAATAGTTTGCATAAAAAATCTGATCAGACTCAATTCAGATGTCCGGTTCAAGTAGCCTGCTAGATGTACAACATAAATTCTTCTAAGAGTTGGTAACTTGGTATTTCATACCATGCATGACCTCATTAATGGAATCAAAAGATGAAATATACTGTTTGTACTTTTAACTTGCAAAAACCATGAAAATTGTTCCCGTAGTAAAAAACTGATCCATAAAATTTTGAATTATCACACAAACACTTTTGACACATTAAGGATGATGCCCTCGCAATTTGCGAGGGCCACAATGCTAGTTATGCTACAAAGTAGAAACTGTTTTTACGTTAGTTCTGTAAATTGAGTCCTGAAATGGAGTTACATACATATGCATCTTTGCTCCAGTGCCACGTACAGAGTTTCATGTAGAGATGAGTGCTTCCATCCAAAGCTTAAGCGGGTGAAAACAGTAGGGTTTGGGGCGTGTGGGCCCGTGTGTCGGGTGGGTGGGTGTATTTCGCATCCTGCTACGTTTTCGGTTCACCAACGGAAGCCACTGTACTGTCGTCTGTACATAACGTACTGGTGTGATGGCCACGGACAAACAAACCGAAGACAGGTCGCCGCCTCCGTCCTAGTGACAGCTCAACTGAGATATATGTAACCATCATGCGTACGAACACTACTCCTCTCTTAACCGTTAAAAAATCATCATCAACAGTTTCACAACCAAACAAGAACCAACATGTGGTTCGATGGTTTAGAGGATAATGATACCTCTAACAAAACAGAAACCAAATTATAAGTTTGGCACTTTGGTATCTTGTAGAAAAAAAAAATCTTCCGTGAGAGGCTACTCGTCGATATGCATGTGCTTATACTTCATCGTTCTTAAAACCCGTCTGGCTCAGTGTCTCGAACTCAATCTTTTGTAGTGCTCATGTAGATAGCATCTGTGTCTAAGAATAGCTCAGAGGCTAACCCACTGGTTCAATGGCCGGTAAGACGCGCTTAGCGCCAGCTAATCATGCGACCTTCGATGTGCGATCGTGTGCTGATAGCTGGATCATAAGCTAGCTAGATCGGTTACCAGGTGGTATGATCCATCCATCGACCGGCCATGCCGACATGTATGTATAACTCGGAGCTGGATCCAATAAAATTAATCGATGCACTAATTCACAGTAGTACGTGCAGCGGTGGCGTAATTAGTCAACATGATTCTCTAGTAATTAACAAGCTAGCTGGTTAATTCGTGCCTCGATGCAGAAAAAATGGCTTCTTCGGATGAACGCCGGCCGAAGGGTGATCATCAACTAGCTAACTGCATGCTCAGAACTGATCGAACAGGTTGTGCACGTCCGGCGACGCCTTGCCGCACTGCAGGTGCAGCGCGGCCCGCGGCGGCACGACGGGCGGGGCCGACGACCTGAGCAGCGCGAAGTTGAGGCCCCTGAAGAACGGGTGCGCCTTCACGTCGGCGGCGCCGCGCCGGGACCCGAGCCGCGCCTTGGGGTCCTTGTCCAGGAGCCGCGCGATCAGGTCCCGCGCCGCCGCGGCGTCCCCGTGCGACGCCGTGGCCGCGGGCAGCGGCGGGCACTCCAGCGGCGCGCGCACGATGTTGCGGAGCGTGGCCTCGTTGGTGGCGCCCACGAACGGGGTGCGCCCGTAGAGGAGCTCGTACAGGAACACGCCGTACGCCCACCAGTCCACCGACGCGCCGTGCCCGCCGCCGCTCGCCACCTCCGGCGCCACGTACTCGTGCGTGCCCACGAACGAGCTGGACCGCGCGTCCACCGGCTCCGCCACGAACCGCGGCCGAGGTCGCGGACGCGGCGCCGCCCGACGTCTCCATTTCATCAGCCGGAGGAGGTGCACCTCGGGGAAGCACGTCGGGATCGACGCCGTCGCGTCGTCGCCGTCGTCGTCCCCTGCGACGTTCCTTTCCTCCTCGAGCGACGGGGAGGCCGTGGACTCGAGCGAGAGGTCGAAGTCGGTGAGCATGATGTGGCCGTCGCCGCGTATGAGCACGTTCTCCGGCTTGAGGTCGCGGTACACGATGCCCATCATGTGCAGGTATTCCAGCGCGAGGAGCACCTCGGCGGCGTAGAACCGGGCGGAGGCGAGCGGGAACCGTCTCCCGGGCATCCGGTGGCGGAGGGAGTGGAGGTCCCCGCCGGGGCAGAACTCCATGACGATGCAGGAGTAGTCGGTGCCGGCGTCGAAGTCCGCGAACATGGTGGGAAGGAACGGGTGGTCGAGCCGCCGCAGGACGCGCTTCTCGGCGGCGGCGCGGCCGAGCTTGCCCTTCTTGGCGAGCGCGCGGCGGTCCACCACCTTCATGGCGTAGGCGCACGACTGGTTCCCCTCGGCCTCGAGGCGGCAGAGGTAGACGGTGCCGATGTCCCCCGCGCCGACGCGGCGGACGAGGGTGAAGTCCCGCGGGCCGAGCGGCGCCGCGGCGGCACGGATGGCCTCCCACGCCAAGTCGCCCGCGCGATGCGGGCGCGGCGGGGAGGAGGTTGGCGTGGCGACGGCCGAGTCGACGGAGAAGGTGGAGGAGCGGCCAGCGACACTGGCCGTGCTGCTGCTGCTCGCGGAGCTGACGCTGGAGTTTGAGTTGGGCGCTGCCATGTCGGGAAGGTACGGCGCCGGCTGGAGCATGGCGGCGTTCGGAGGTTTGGGAGGGGTCGATGAAGAAGAGACGGTGGGAGCGGCCATTATATAGGGCTCGCGGTTGCTCTTGCTGGCTTGGATAGATGAGATCTCTCTGCTGGTTTGGTTTTTGTAATGGAGGTTTGCGCGTTTCGGAGAAGGTGGTTGCAGGTGCTGGTTTTATAGCCAGCTAGGGATGAGCGAAGAGAGTGAGCCTTCTGTCAGCCTGAGCAGCATGGAGAAGCTAGATTTGTGATGAACTAGCTGGCCACGTGGACGTACGTGCCACGTTGCATGGCATTTGCGCTATGGTAGCACGGAAGGTTCGTCGTCCTTTGCCAACATCTACTGGCCTATTGCTTGCTTAATTGGTGCTCATTTTCGCCTGAAATTCACCACGGGTTTTTCAACATTTGTTGTTTCTCTGAGGTTTCTTCGACCTCGTCTGGAGTTCGATCACCTGTTGCAAAAATCAAGCATGCTTATACTCCTTTCGTCTTCAAATTTTATCACGTTTGACAAAAACATAGGAGTAAATTAATACTACCTCCGTTTCAAAGAATAAGACGTTCTTGTTTTACGTGTTTTTTGTTTGATAAAAAAAATACTTCAAATATATGAAAATTATTTGTATGATATTAGCATCACTACAAAGTACTTTTCAATACGAACACAATGATACTAATTACATATAATGTAATCCGAATTTTGTTGCCTAATTTTTATAGTCAAAGTTCGTCCTGGAATACGCATGTGCCTTTATTCTTTGAAATGGAGGTAGTATCCATTATCAAATGCATAAATTATAAAAATAGAATTTATGACGATTATAGATTTGTTAGGATTATACTTTCCATATATGTAACGGAATATGCTAGGAGAATAAAACATATTCCGATATCTAATCAATTCTCTTAATTGAGTCGATCCTTACCAAATATGTCTACTGGGTTGACTATATAAACATGTAACCGATACGAGACAAAGCATCGCTTTCACATGCAAAAAAAACTCACATGGTATTAGACCTAGCCAACGCAGTATTTTTTAAAAATGAGGATACATGTCTAAGGCCACTAACCTACTCGTGAGCGGGGGGGGGGGGGGTGAATATAATTGTCTAGTCTCTTCCATCAGATCGGTCTTCAAGATGTTGATTGTTTCTCCATGTTTGATCAAAATTTAGAAACTTCGATTTTCACTAAACCAAGCGCCCAAAGTAGTTGTGAACCGAGAGTGTAATTAACATGGTACAATACAAAGTCAATAGCCATTCATGGGACAAACACACACCATAGCACCTTCAAACTTTTGTTAGGGGTACTTTGGATGAGCATGCATGTCCTCATACCTTGAGAGTTCAGACTAAATACATTACTTATTACTTATGGTATCTCCACATGCGCCTCCAAATAGTGTCCATAACGATGTCGGGCAAGCGCTTTGGGGGCACTGGCAAAAACTTCCGCAGATTTGGGGTCGGCTGCTCGTCCGGCGACCCTATACACTGGTTCAATATGTTTTATTTATTTCTCAAACGTGATAACAAATTTAGCTAAAATGTTCGTTACGAAACTAGTCGCATAGAACAATGTAATAATACTACAACTACTACTTACTAGTTTTCTTTGGCACACATGCTTAACAAGATTCCAAATGAAAACATCTCATTCATCTGAATTTCCCGGACCCTCTTCATATTGTCCTTGTTTGCATCATTAGCTTTCAGAAGATCACACAACATGTATTCCAACTGTTATTTCCTTTCATCGTCCCACTTATTCTTCTCCTCTAGCAGCAACTTCTTCTCTTTCTCCACCTTGCGCAACTAAATTATAGATTGCTCCACACGGTTCTCATTTAGTTTTGCCATGTTTTGCTCAAACACACGCCACAGTTGGTACCATCCTACATATATGAATTATGAACAAACTTGACCATACACAACTTACATCCTATTGTTAACATGCACATCGAGGTACTACACATTGGCAGAAATAGCCATCGATTCTAAGCTAGGATTATAAAAATCCTAAATTGAAACCTAAACCTAAATATTTACATCGCCGGTGCAATGGGGGAGTGGGGAGGAGAACTCACATCGCCGAGCCAAGGCTCACTAGAGGTCTCTCCATCGTTCCAGCTGTCGAGCGGTATAAGTGGCAACGGTCTAGCAACGGAGAGTTGCTGCAGCGGAGCGGGCGAACGGATGCAGCGACTCCAAACATCGGTGAGGAGACGGGCATCAATGTGGCGATGTGGCTTGCACGTACACGTCGCCGAGCTTCTGACGCGTCAAATCATGGGTGGCAGCGAATGCGATTTTGACGGTGGCATAGGATGCAAGTAGAGCCAAGCGCTCACTGCTCAGGGGAAAGAATGAGTCTGGGGGTGGGGGGATGGGTCCCTGCCGAGAATGACCTGCGGCCAATGCGACATGGCAAGCGTTGCTAGCGCCTCTGACGATCTTTGCACGTCAGGACCGACACGATATAGTGTCGGACCATATATCGAGCCGTCCCCATGCCGCCGGCATGGTTTGTAGGGACCGTAGCGACCCATTTTTGGTCGAGCGCCCCCCAAACCTATTTGGAGAACTATTAAAAGGCTATTAAAGGCTGCTGGTGGAAATGCCCTTGGCTGTTCAATCTTTTGTTAGGGGAAAAAAACAGGGCAGTTAATTAGTTCGAGGCAATGGTCCTTTCTCTTTACTTTAAGCGAAAGTGTGGCCGGACTAACGAACTGGTTGCTGTGGGTTGCCGCGGAACAACAAGTCCCGCCAAAAAAAGCGACTGCTTTTTTCTGGTGCAAGTCTCCGAGGAAAGGCAATTCCTTCCTCAGGCCAAGTCAAATCACACTTTATATGTATGCATAGACGCATAGTCCAATGAAAAGTTATATACTAGCAACGTTAGTTGTCGTACATAACAACGTAGAACAAGACGGCATTGATATCATATAAGTGTTTCGCTAATTCTCGATCCACTGATAATTAGATTAATTCTCATTCGCTTTTAAACCGTTCGATTGGGTTATGGTTTGAGCTAGACGTAAGTTGTAACATTGACTTTTTCTAGTTGCACATAAGATTGTAATTGAGATTTTACTACTTACACATGAGGTGCAACTGAAAAATTATCCCGATCATTAGATTTAATTTGTAATTCGTGGTAGTAATGATCGAGGTGCAACATAAGTTGCAACTGAGATCTGATAATATCACTTGACTAAAAAATTAAGGTAATCCTCAATCGACTGAAATGCTGCACTTACATAAGAGTTCGACACAATGACTTACGAACACGGTCGTGGCATCGCTCCACTAGGGCGGACTCAAGCGGGTGCTCCGAGAATTCAGCGCATGAGCAAGAGCTTCACGGTTCACGCCACGTCCATCCGTGAATCCCTTTCCGTAACAAATCTTTCGTCAGCATGCTAATACGGGGTGCAAACTCTTACAATTTGTAGTCTTGGTACGAACTTTTGAGCTTAATAAAAACGCTATTTATCGGAAAAGAAATGACTACGGTCATCAGGAAGTGTGCGTGAGTGTATGCCTGCAGTTGTGCGCCCCTAGCCCATTCTTCCTAAATCCTAACAATGATTCTACGTAGCCGATGAGTAGCGCACCTTGATCAACTTTTATATATCTAGCTGTGCCCCTGTGTTCTGGTGACTTTCATGTCATTTCATTAATTTTGGGTAAGAAACTCGAGGAGAGATAACATTAATTTGTGTAATTTCACAATTTTTATTTAGTAAATATTAGACAAGTTCTTTTTTAGGAAGAACAAATCATGCTTCAGAAGCACAGTTGCACATCTGTTGTACTTATGAAAAGGATTTCAAATTTTAGCTTGAGTACAATTTTGAACCCACTGAACTCTCCGTAATCTTGGAAATTAAGAAACACATTTCATAATTATTCCATATAACTTTCATCAAATTCAAACAATGATTATCTAAATTTGAAATCCATTAGAATATCATGTGTTAATCCAATGGGAAATTTGCAGGATGATATATTACAAAATCCACCAAAAACTCACAAAATAAACCCATTCAAATCTAGAACTATGTTTGTCAGCTGTGAAATGTAAGCATAATAATAGTCAAAAAAAATGTAGCGCATTATTTCCAGCTTTTAACATTTCATTAGTACGGTCAAATTACTCTTTAATTATTACTTCAGATCTCTAGCATCCGGACCCATAAGTCCTGGACTTTGGTGGAGAATGAAGTCATAGATCACCACAAGGCATACAAATAAACATCATTATTTTACCACATTCTTTTAATTCATATATGCTTTCATTTTATGTAATAGATAATCATCTCTTCTTTTAGAAAAGATACTCATCTCCGCTGATCCTGTAAAATGAACAACATAGATAGGAGGATAAAGCTCGACCATGATGAGTGCTTATTGATCCGCATGATTTCTAAAACACTAATAATATCCTAATATCCTATAGATTGATAACTTACACGTATTAGCATATACGATTGTCTGCCACACTACAAAAATGATCAAGAAAAACATAGCAACACTGTTGGAGATATGCCCAAGAGGCAATAATTAAAGTGTTTATTGTTATATCTTAGTGTTCATGATAAATGTTTACATCCCATGCTATAATTGTATTAAGTGGAAACATTAATACTTGTGTGTTTTGTAAATATAAAGGAGTCCCTAGTAAGCCTCTTGTTAAACTAGCTTGTTGATTAATAGATGATCATGGTTTTTTGATCATGAATATTGGATGTTATTAATAACAAGATCATATCATTAGGTGAATGATGTGATGAACATACACCCATAATAAGCATAGCATATGATCAAGTCATTAAGTTCGTTGTGCTTCAAGCTTTAATATGCATAGTAACTTAATCCTTCGACCATGAGATCATGTTAATCACTGATACGTCTCCGACGTATCGATAATTTCTTATGTTCCATGCCACATTATTGATGTTATCTACATGTTTTATGCACACTTTATGTCATATTCGTGCATTTTCTGGAACTAACCTATTAACAAGATGCCGAAGTGCCGCTTGTCGTTTTCTGCTGTTTTTGGTTTCAGAAATCCTAGTAACGAAATATTCTCGGAATTGGACGAAATCAACGCCCAGGGTCCTATTTTGCCACGAAGCTTCCAGAAGT
The DNA here is from genome assembly GCF_022539505.1 of Lolium rigidum. Taxonomy (NCBI): domain Eukaryota; kingdom Viridiplantae; phylum Streptophyta; class Magnoliopsida; order Poales; family Poaceae; genus Lolium; species Lolium rigidum. Next base: position 320,851,071 of record NC_061510.1, on the reverse strand, counting down.
CCGAAGGAGAGACGAAGAGGGGCCACGAGGGGGCCACACCCTAGGGCGGCACGCCCCCCCCCCCTTGGCCACGCGGCCCTGTGGTGTGGGGCCCCCGTGCCGCCTCTTGACCTGCCCTTCCGCCTACAAATAGCTGTAGGATAACGTTGCATAGAAAACAAAAATTTTCCTACCGCGAACACGCAATCCAAGCCAAGATGCAATCTAGAAGACGGTAGCAACGAGGGGGTATCGAGTCTCACCCTTGAAGAGATTCCAAAGCCTACAAGAGGAGGCTCTTGTTGCTGC